>NW_007200380.1:486644-545893 GCF_000164805.1 Carlito syrichta | reverse complement strand
TATGTCTTTATGAAGCTTGTCTCTCCCGTTTCGGTGTTGTTACCTTGAATCGCCAGCAGGTGGTGCTATCTCATCTGCTCGCCCCAGAGGGGGTGGGGCCGGACAGGAACAAGATGGCTGCCTGCCTCCGAGCAGGCAACAGGAGCCCCGCGCCGGGTGGGCAGGACAGTCTCCGTCGCAGGAGCGGTGGCAGCGATCCCAGCAGATCTTCCCTGAAGCGGTTTGATGTGGATCTCCTCCGGCCGGGTTGTGATGAACTACCCGTGCCAGAGGCCGCGGCGGGCGCGGCGGCGGCGTGGTGGCGGCGGGAGCGCTGGTGGGGGGAGGGGCTGCTGCAGCAGCGGGAGAGGACGATGCAGTAAAAATGTCCAGTCCTTGCGATGTTCCAGTGATAGCGATGGCCGAGCTCTGTTTGAGGAGTAGGCTGCGATGCTGGGGTCCCCAGCCTCCCGGGGGCGAGAGTCAGAGACCCACTGCAGATCTCCCTTGCAGAGGGCTTCAGACACCGGGTTGCCAGGTCGCCATCTTGCCCCCGAACCTCACATTAATAGATTTTAAAATATTGAACTAACCTTGTATCCCTGTAATAAATCCCATTTGGTCATGATATATCATTTTTTAAATATATGCTGAATTCTATTTGCTAATATTTTGTTAGGGATGTTTGTATCTATATTCATAGAGAATTTTGGTCTGTAGTTTCTTTTCTTTTTTTGTATTGTTTTTGTCTGGTTTTGATATTAAGATAATATTAGCTTAAAAAAATGAATTGAGTTGTGTTCCCTCCTCTTCTATTTTATGTAAGAGGTTTGGTAGAAATGGTGGTAATTTTTCTTTAGACATTTGGAATAGTTCTCCGGTGATACCACCTGGGCCTGGACATGTCTTTTGCGGGAGGCGTTCTTAAATTATGAATTAATTTCCTTCATAATTATATGACTATTTAAACTACCTATTTCATCTTGGGTGAGTTGTACTTGTTTGTCCTTTTTGAGGAATTGGTTCATTGCATCTAACTTGTCAAATTTATGTGTATAGAGTTCTTCACAGTAGCCTTTATTATCTTCTGATGTCTGCAGGGTCTATAGGGATATCTCCTATTTCATTTCTGATATTGGTAATTTGTATCTTCATCCTTTTTTGTCAGTCTTGCCAGAGGTTTGTCAATTTTATCAATCATTTCAAAATGCCAGTTTCTGTTTCACTGATTTTTCTCTATTCTTTTTTTGTTTTCAATTTCATATTCTTGTTATTTCCTTCCTTCTCCTTCTTTTGAGTTTATTTTGCTCTTTTTTTCCCTAGGCTTAGAAGTTGAAGCTCAGGTTATTGATTTAAGACTTTTCAGTTTTTTTAAAACATATTTTCCAGTGTAAACATTTAAAAATATAAGCTATAAATTTTCTTCTCATCACTGTTTTAGCTGTGTTTTCATTTTCATTCAGTTTTATTATTTGAATGTAGTATTATTTAAATTTCTTTGCAATTCCTTCTTTGACTCAAGGATTGCTTAAAAGTGTGAGATTTACTTTCCAAATATTTAAAGATCTAACTGCTGTTTTTCTTTCATTGATTTCTAGTTTGATTCCATTATGGTCATAGAACATACTCTGTATAATTTCAATTATTTTCTATTTCTAAAAATCTTTTATTTTTTGAGGACCTACTTGTTCATAGTTTCAAATATGCTTCTCAATTCCTCATTAAAAAAAATTTATTTTCATATGTTGCAATTAATTCTGTTTTGGGTGGAGTGGTTCCATAAATGATCCTGTTGGTTGATATTACTGTTCAGCTCTTCTATATTCTTGCTAATTTTAAGTCTTGTTCTATCAATTGAGGTGTTTAAGTATTCAATATAATTGTGGATTTGCCTATTTCTCCTTTCAGTTCTATCAGTTTTTACTTCATCTATTTTGCTGTTTTACTGTTTGATAAGTATACATTTAGGACTGCTGAATGTAATCCTACACTTCTTGTAAGGTGTCCTTTTATCATTAACATAATGTCCCTCTCTGG
The DNA here is from genome assembly GCF_000164805.1 of Carlito syrichta. Lineage (NCBI taxonomy): Eukaryota > Metazoa > Chordata > Mammalia > Primates > Tarsiidae > Carlito > Carlito syrichta. The sequence goes on along the minus strand of NW_007200380.1, from coordinate 543,877 downwards.
CCCTCATAATTTACATATTAATAAAGCCATTCCTGGTTTCTTTTTCTTACAAATGTTTGTATGATATATCTTCTCCCATCCTTTTACTTTCAACCTACCTATAGTGTTATATTTTAAATGAGGTTTTTGAAGACAGAATATGGTTGGGCCATTTTTTTAAAATCCACTCTGACAATCTCTGTTTTTTTTTTTTTTTTTTTGGAGTTGGAGTCTCACTCTGTCACCCAGACTGGAGTGCAGTGGCCGCTCCCGGCCACCGCAGCCTCGACCTGCTGGGCTCCGGTGATCCTTCCACCTCAGCCTTCCAAGTAGCCGGAATTACAGGTATGCGCTACCATGCCTGGCTGGTTTTTTTATTTATTGTAGAGATGATGTCTCGCTGCCCAGGCGGGTCTCAAACCCATGGGCTCAGGCAATCCACTCACCTCAGCCTCTCAAAGGCGCGGGATTACAGGCTGAGCCACCAAGCCCGGCCAATCTCTGTTTTAATTGGAATATTTAGACATTCAATTTGATCATTAACATACATTTTTATTATTTGTTTTCCATTATCTGTCATTTCTTTGTGTTCTTTTTCCTGCCTTCGTGCTATGAATATGTTTTAGAATCCCATTTTGATTTATCTTTAGTGGTTTTGAATGTCTTTCTGAATAGTTGTTTATAGGGTTGTTCTAGGGACCACATTACATATACATGACTTATTACAGTCTACAGGTGTTGACATCTTACCAGTTCAAGTGAAGTGTAGAAACCTTACTTCCCTTTATGTTCCTTTATCTTCCTTCATTTATAATATAATTGCCTTAAATATTTTCTATACATTTGGAGCCATAAGAGACAGTGTTATAATTTTTGCTGTTAAACATAATTTAGAAAACTCAAGAGAAGGAAAATGTATTTAGTCATATTGTAGTTTTCTTCATTGTTCTTTCTTTGTGATGTTCCAAGATTCCTTCTTTTACCATTTCCTTTCTGTTGAGAGAATTTCCTACAGTGTTTCTTTTAGGATAGGTACAATGGTGATACATTCTTTTAGTTTTCCTTCATTTGAGAATGTATTCATTTTTCCTTCTTTCTTGATATTTTTGCTAGACATAGAATTTTAGATTGACAGTTTTGTTCTTTTAACACTTGAAATACATGTGTCATTTCCTTTTGGCTCCCATGGACTCTGATGAGAAACCAACTGCCATTCAAATAGACTTTCCTCCATGAATAATGCATCATTTCTCTCTGGCTGCTTTCAAGATATGTTCTTTGCTTTAGTTTTCAAAAGTTTCATTATGATGTGTCTTAGTGTAGATTTATTTGGGTTTATTCTGTTTTGGATTTGCCCAGCTTCTTGACTCTAGGTTCATATCTTTTGCCGAATTTGAGAAGTTTCTAACCATTATATTAGTACCTTTTCAGACCCACCTTCTAATTCTTGGTCTTGATAGGACAAATGTTAGAGCTTTTGTTATAGTCTTACAGGTCTCTGAAGCACTTTTTATTTTTCCCTCATTTTCAGTTCATTTTCTTTCTGTTGGGCAATTTCTATTGATCTATTTCCATGGTCACTAATTCTTTCCTCTATCCCCTCCATTTTACTGTTGAGTCCATCCACTGAATTTTTGCTACTGAGGTTTTCTATTTCTAAAATATCATTCAGTTTTTTAAAAAATCTCATTTCCTGAGAGCCTATTTTTTCATTAGTTTCAAGCATGTTTATTAATTCGTCATTTTAAAAATTTTAAAGATGTGGGGCGCAATTCAGGATTAGGTATACAAGTGGTCATTGTATAGGTAATGTCTGAACTCCCTTTGGTCCCCACTTTGCCTGGTTTGAGGTTTCAGATCTAACTCCTCATTAAAGCAGCATTTTATAATGGCTGCTTTAAAATTTTGTCAGATAATTTTAATATATCTGTCATTCTGATGTTGGCATGATTGTGTTTTTCATCGAGTTGAGATTTTTCTTCAAGAAATGATTTTCAACCTAAACATACGCATTTCGGGTGTTATGTTATGAGACTCTATATCTTATTTAAATGTTCTGTTTTAGGTTTTTTTGTGACATTGCTCTGGCAAGGAAAGGGGAGAATGCCACCTCCTTACTGCGGGGCCAGGTAGGAGCCCAGGTTCTCTATTTGACTTCGTTGACACTCAAAGGGTAGAGTAGCTCCTCATGACTTCAGGGCAGGAGTAGGATTTCTGACTTCCCATTAGGCTTCTATTGTTACCATCTTGGCTAGAACAGTCCTTTGTCATTTCTCCCCATGTGACCTCCACTGATATCATGAGTGTGAGGCAATGGTGGCCCCATTACTACTGGGCAGTAATGAATGTCTTAACTCTCCACTCAGCCTTTTCTGGATAGCACCCTATCAGGGAAGAAGAGGGGTGGCTCATTACTGCTGGGCAGAGGGTGAGGTCCAGAATTACCACTTGATTTTTGTAAGCAAGTGGGGGGATATAAGGCCACTGTTTTTACTATGGTGTGTGGCCGGAGTTGAGCAGTTACTGTTTAACGTCTTTTTCTGTTTTGGTTTTTGTTTTTGGTAAGTATAAGAGACCAGAATATATCATTCCAAAGTATGACTGTAGGAGACCAAACTATGCCATCCCTAAAGACGCCTTTTGGCAAAAGGGTTATTCTAAGCTGATTATTTCGAGAAACTGCAGATCCAAAACAAAAGCTCTGAGAATAGAAGTTACCCCCACATTTTTTTTAGAGAGAGAAATTCATCTCTATAAAGGAAATCTTCATTTGAAAGGGTGTCTCCCTTTCTATACCAGGAAGAGAAAGATGACTCCAAGCCACTTATCAATGGAAAGAGTACTAACTTCAATCTGTACAACGTATCTTTCCCTTGTTTGCAGTGCTTTCTCAGGTCACCTCCTCATTACTGGCCTCCAGACATCTGTCTTTAATTGTTTCAGTTGAAGATCATATTTAAGAACACAAAGCCATCTCTCTGAGATTTACTCATGTTTCTGGGTATCTCCCATGTATACATGAGATATACATGTTAATACATTTATATTTTTCTTTTGTTAATCTGTCTTTTGTAACAAGGGTCTGTCCCAACTAAGAATTACACAAGGTAGAGAGAAAATAATTTTTTCTTCCCCTATAAAATGCTGCCCTTTTTCTGGTCTTTTGGAAAGAGAGACTAGGTGTTTGCTGGGGCTTTTCTGTCTCTGCTCTTTGATGTTTCTAGCTCCAGATCTAGGATACATGTGGTAAAACGAAACCCCATGGAACTCACCACTGTGTTTTTCCTTGGGCCCCAAAGTTCCATAATCAACCTTCTGTTCTTCACCTTCAACACTATTCTTAATGTTTATTTTATATATAATATTCAGAGGTTTTAGTGTTTAGCAGGAGAAATAAGGAAAAATACATTTACTCCACTTTCCTGACAAGAGATGACCTAGGAGGAACATGGAGTCCCTAACTGAAGAATGCTTTTAAAAATCCACTCTACATGGTAAAATGAAAATGCCAAGAAGAAAAAAAAAAAACTATAAAGGGAAGTAAAATGATCTTATTGAAGTATATGTGGAGAATTTTGCATACATGTGCCAGAATTTCAAATGTTGATTCCATTTGGTCTCAAGTAATTTCCAAAGGTGGACTGGACCTTAGAGATCATCTAGTCTAACTCTTGATTTGATCAACAACTGATAACCAAAGAGAAAAAGTGACTAAGCTGAGACCACAGGGTGAGTCTAGGGCAGATCCAAAATGAGAGTTGAGGGTTTAGACGTCCAGTCAGTGCCACTTTCACCCACCAGGCAATCTCTTCTTTTCTGTAACATGAGGGAAGGATGATGAGTTGGACCAGTTGGTATTTAAGGGAAATTTCCATCTTCAACCTCTGGAAATTCCTAGGACTGTCCTTACCCTTGCTTACTCTCTCCCTATCTCATCTTTTTTCACCACTGTGCTAAGGTTGTAACAAAGAATGGGAGCTGGGTGGAACATGGAGGAAAAAACATCCACAAACATAAAAAATATATTAAACCTTGTATTTGTGAGGACTATTTCTTGTTATATATTTTGAAAAACATTTACATACAAACTATAGCTATGAAAATGAACTGGCAGGGCTATGACTTGTTTCTAGATTCACTATACAAGTGATCTTACAGCATTCTTAATACAGGTAAGTGTGGGAAACATTATTCAGGAGTCCTGCCTTTATCATTAACTAGGGCAAAAAGATAGTAGCAGCTACGGTGGAAGGAAGCTTATCAGAGTGGCAGGTTGCCTATGTTTGAACACTACCCACTAGTTTTGTGACTTCAGGCAAATAATGTAACTTCGTTAACCTCAGTTTCTTCATTGTAAAACAGAGACAGTAATAATACCTAAATCTAGGCAATCCCCTCAGGTCCCCTCCCACTGTGGGAGCTTTTATGTTCTCTCAATAAATCCTGCTTTCTTACACACACACACACACACACACACACACACACACACACACACACCTCAGGTCCCCTCCCACAGTGGGAACTTTTATGTTCTCTCAATAAATCCTGCTTTCTTACACACACACACACACACACACACACACACACACACACACACACACACATAAAACCTAAACCTAAACCTTATCAGTTCTCCTGAGAACCACTGTTCTATAAGCTTACAGCAGTGTCATCATCAGTTGTGGCAACTATTGTTGTTATAACATTCACTGGAAGTCTATTATAAATTAAAAAGACTAGATAGAAACTTTGTATATATTATCATGTCTAATCCTAGAGTAATCAAAGTATGAGGTATTATTATCGCCATTTTATTAAGAAGCTAGAATTATTTTATTATGAAAGTCATTTAAAATACAGTATAGGCCGAGCTTGGTGGCTCAACCTGTAACCCCGTGCTTTGGGAGGCTGAGGTGAGTGAATTGCCTGAGCCCGCGGGTTCGAGACCCGCCTGGGCAACTTGGCGAGACCTCATCTCTACAATAAATAAAAAAAATTAGCCGGGCGTAATAGCGCACGTCTGTAGTTCCAGCTACTTGGAAGGCTGAGGCGGAAGGATCGCCAGAGCCCAGCAGGTCGAGGCTGCGGTGGCTGGGAGAGGCCACTGCATTCCAATCTGGGCGACTGAGTGAGATTCCAACTCAAACAAAACAAAACAAAAAAATAAAAAATAAAAAATAAATATAGTACAAATTAGTATTATCTAAAAAAGTAGATTACATTTTAAAACAACTTTTGAAGGAACAAAGTAAAGTAGCAAAAAAAAACCAAAAACCTTACATATTCAGAAAATACAATCAGCAAAGTACCCAGTATTAAAGTACTTACTATGATGACTATTACTTTTATAATTTGAATCCTCCCAAAAACGTTTAAAGGAGGGGAAAAAAACATCACCTGCTAACTCTACAAGAATATTAGGTCTTGTTTCCTTGAGCTGTATTTTGCAAAGTGTTCCCACTGAGCTGATAGGGCACACCCTAGATTCCTGTAGGGACTCCATATATACTATGTTCTAAGTAACAGGAGAAGTGCTTCTCACCATCCTGCAGCTAGAGTGTAGAATCAGAAGCATAAGTTATATTAAGATTGATGAGGCTTTTCTATCTGTTATACAGAAATTCCCTCACTCTATTTTCAACATTAGTTATTTCTAGTTTTAACATTTTGGGAAAGAAGAAATCCAACAAATAGTTGCTTACTTGATAGCTGTCCACAATCAGAGATTATTCCATAAACACTTCTTGAGGCAAGAATAATAAACATATACATTTTTAAATTTGCTTACCAAGGCAGAAAGGTTCTAAGACATTCAATGGTGAAAATTCATTCTCCAGGTTCATTACTTGAAGGCCCATCCCGATTAGCAAGGACTTGATTTTCTCAGGGCATGGTTTCAGTATTAAGTAGCCAGCAGCATAGAGAACATACCGAAACCAGCACAAGAACGGGGTAGCAATTCTGCCGTTGGGTGACTCAGATATCCGCTCAATTGTTGGAAAGAGCAGAAAGGAGCGAATTACCTATAATAAAGAATCATACTTTGATGAGTGGTTTTCTTAAGGAATAGATAGCCCATTACCCTACAGTTTCTTCTATATAGTATTAACAAATGACTGAGTCTTAGAATGATTAGATATTTGTTCGAACTGAGAAGAACCACCACCGACTGCCCTCTCAGTCCATAACCAGTTTGGGGAGGATATAAAGATGTTGCTTGAGGTGTGGGGGTTAATTTTCAGAGTGGAAAGAAATTAGATTCCTAAGTAATTCTAAGATTGTAATAGCAATTTACAATTCCTTTGAAGGACTGTTAAAAGTAGAAACTGATATACCATTTTAGTAGTATAACAATTTGATTAACAAACAATACCAGAAGTAGAGCCTTTTCATAAAAGACTCCATTTCTATTCAACATTTTATTGATTATATTTGCAGACAGTTCTCATTTGAAAAGTTCTTCTATTTTCTAATTTTACCAGTCAGATCTTTAACAGAACCAAATATATTTCTAACAACTCATTTTCAACCTTAATAAAGTACAGGCCAGGTAAAAGGGAAGCTGGGAATCTATACCTACAAGGGAAAATGTTTAAGGACAAAAACTGCATTTCAACTCATTCCATCAGAATATCTGGAAATATACTTTTATAATACTGCAGTAGGAAAAAAGCATCACTAAAACCATTTTAAATTTCTCATTGTTGTTATTTTTATTGCTTTTTTCCTAGTTTTCACTGGGAGAAAAACATATAGTTATTTTTAAAAACAATATATAAAAATAGTTTCCATGGTATCAGAAAGTTATAATGGTTAAGAACAACCCCTATTACCAAGTAATGTAAATGGAATAGATCAACAATGTTAACAGATTGTAGTATAGGAAATGGGAATGCAGTCAAAGGTTGTATTTTTAAAACCATATTTTAATTTAAGTATAACATACATACAGAAGAACATATAAAATATAAAAGTACAATATAACAAATAATTATAAAATGATTAGCTAGGTGGGTCAAGAAACAAAACATTGTCAGAAGCCCTGCGTGTGCATCTTCCAATCACTTCTTCCTCTGCCCACATCTTAGGTAACCTTCCCTTTGTATCAATACTTTTCTCCACTTCCTTATTTTGTTTTACATTAAAACTTATCATCTCTTTAGTGCTGATTTTTGTCTGCTAATGAGCTTTATATAAATATAATCACACAGTATATTTTGTGGTTTTACTTGTTCAACATTACGTTTATAAAATGTATCCACATTGATGTATGTAGCAATAGCATATTCATTATTTTTGCTATATAGTCTTCCATTGCATGAGTACACCACAATTTATCTTGTTGATAGAGGTTTGAGTTTTTTCAATGCAGGACTATTATAAATAACCTGTCATTAATTTTTTTAGGTTAAGAGTATATTTTTGGCCACTGGTTTATTGATATAGTTCTCCAACCGAGAACAACAGTATACTTGAGAGGATGTTTTGTAAAATGATTCATTTCCATATATCATAACCACACTGAGGTTTAAATCTCCTTAAATATGGATAAAAATATATTAAAATGTATAAAATTCCACATGCAAATATTCTATTTATACATTTCTTATTTGAACATTTAGTCACACGGATTAAATAGTAATGACATTGTCTATCTAAGAATGTTTATAAGATGAGTGATCTCCTGAAGTCAAGTGTATTACATTCTTTAAAAAGACTTTTTTTTTTTAGAGCAGTTTTAGAATCACAGAAAAATGGACAGGAAGGTACAAAGATTTTGATTCCCAGAAATGAATGAGAACTGCTCCACATCCTGCTGCTCCAGATCCTTGTCAGCACTTAGTGTTATCAGTGTTCGAATTCTGGCCATTCTAATAGTTTATAATAGTATATCTCATTGTCATTTTAATTTATATTTCATTGATGCCATATAATATGAAGTATCTTCTCAAATATTTATAAGCCATTTGTAAATCTTCTTTGGCAAGGTGTTTATTAAGGACTTTGGTCCATTTTTTTCATAGTTTTTTTCTTTACTGTATATTTTCAATAACATTCCATTATCAGATGTGTCTTTTGCATATATTTTCCTCATTCTATGACTTTTCTTATTCTCTTAACACTGCCTTTCACAGAAATTTTCAGTTTTAATGAAGTCCAGCATATCTATTATTTCTTTCATGGATTGTGCTGTGCCTAGAGGTTGTATCTAAAAAGTCAACATTATACCCAAGGTCATCTAGGTTTTCTCCTATGTTATCTTTTAGGAGTTTTATAGTTTTGCGTTTTACATTTAGGTCCGTTTTGAGTTAATTTTTGTGGTGGATATACGGTCTGTGTTTAGATTAATTTTTTTTTTTTACAGGTGGATATCCAGTTGTTCCAGCACTATTTTTTATACAGATTATCTTTGCTATATTGTATTGTCTTTGCTCCTTTGTCAAAAGCAGTTGATGATATTTATGTGGGTTTACTTTGGGGCTCTCTATTCTGTCCCATTAATCATTTTATCTATTCTTTCAGCAATACCACACTATCCAAATTACTGTAACAATATAGTATGTCTTGAAGTCAGGTAATGTCAGTTCTCCAACTTTGTTCTTCTTTTTCAGTACCGTGTCAGCTCTTCTGGATCTTTTGCTTCTCCACGTGAATTTTAGAATTAGTTTGTCAATATCTACAAAATAACTTGCTGGGATTTTGACTGGGATTGACCTGAATATGTAGCTCAAGTCAGGAAGAACTGACATCTTAACAATACTGTATCTTCCTATCCCTGAGTATGGAATATCTCTCCGTTTATTTAGTTCTTTAATTTTGTTCATCAGAGTTTTACAGTTTTCCTCATATAAATCTTGTACATATTCTATTCAATTTATACCCAAGTATTTCATTTTGAGGGGGTGCTAATATAAATGGTATTGCATTTTTAACTTCAAATCCCACTTGTTTATTGTTAGTAGACAGGAAAGCAACGGACTTTTTGTACATTAGTTTTGTATTCTGCCAGCTAGTACTATAATTGCTTATTAGTTCTGGGAGATTTTCTTGTTATTGATGATTCATTCAGATTTTCTATATGGACAACTATGTAATCTGCAAAGAAAGACAGTTTTATTTCTTCCTGCCCAATCTGTATACCTTTTGTTTCCTTTTTTGGGGACTTAACTGCATTAGAAAGCGCTTCCAGTATGATGTTGAAAAGGAGTGATGATAGGAGACATTCTTGTTTTGTTCCTGACCTTAGTGGAAAAGCTTTGCGTTTTTTCACCATTAAGCATGATGTTAACTGTAGGTTTTTGGTAGATATTCTGTATGAAGTTGAGAAAGTTCCCCTCTATTCCTAGGTTACTGAAATAAATTAGTATACAGATCTAGAATTAAAATTAGGGTTTTAAAAAAATCATTATTGGGTGTTAAATTTTGTCAAATGCTTTTTAAAAAATCTGTTAATATAATCACGTGATTTTTTTTAGCCTGTTGATGTGACGAATTAATCGATTTTCTTTTAAAAATTTTATATTTATTGTAAATTGACAAATTACAGTTGTAAATATTTGTGGGGTACAAAGTGATGTTATAGTTTATGGACACAATATAGAATAATTAAATCAATGCAATTAGCATATCCATTACCTCAAATACTTACCACCAATTTTTGTGGTGAGAACATTTGAAATTTACTCTTTTAACATCTCAGTCCATTTTATGCTACTAAAAGAGAACACCTGAGTCTAGGTAATTCATAGAAAACAAAGATTTGTTCAGTACATTTCTAGAGGTTGGGAAGTCCAAAATGAAGGGGCTCACATCTGGAAAGAACCTTTATATTGCATCACCCCATGGTGGAAAGTGGAATATGACAGTATGAGAGAGCAAGAGGGTAGTATGCCAAACTCATCTTTCTATCAGGAACCCACTCCTATGATAACTAGCCCTCAATGATGGCATTAATCTATTAAAGAGGACTCTCCTCATGATGTAATTACCTCTTAAATGTACCACATCTCTCAACACTATGCATTGGGGATTAAGTTTCTAACACAGGAACATCAAGGGAATACATTCAACACATAGCATTTGGCAATTTTGAAACATTCAATACATTATTATTTACTGTATTTATCACATTGTGTCATGCATCTCAAAAAAATCTCTTTAATTGAGGTTTTGTACCCTTGGACCACCCTCTCTCTATTCCCCCCACTGCTCAATCACCAGATTCTGGTAACCCCATTCTACTCTGGGCTTCTATGCGTTCTATTGCTTTAGATTCCACATATACCATAAGTAAGAACAACCAGTGTTTATTTTCCAACACCTGGCTTAGTTCACCCATAAAATCTGTAGTGATGTCCTTTCTTTCAGTGTTGATATTAGTAATTTGTGTTCTTTTTCTTTTTTTCTTAATTAGCCTAGCTAGTGCCTTGTCAAAGTTTTTAAACTTTTCAAATAAACAGCTTCTGGCTCTTTGATTTCATTGACTTTCTGTATGAATTTCTGTTTTCAATTTTATTGATTTCTGTTTTAACTCTTATTATTTTTTTTTTCTGCTTACTTTGAATTTAATTTGCTCTTTTTTCTAGTTTGCTAAGGCAAAAACTTAGATGACTGCTTTTAGAGCTTTCTTATTTTCTATTACATACATTCGGTGCTAACAATTTCCCGCATACTACTACTTTTCCTAAGTTTTCTTTTAATAAGTTGTGTTTTCATTTTCATTTACTTTAGAATTATTTTTAAATTCCTCCTGAAATTTCTTTAACTCATGTGTTATTTAGAAGTTTGTTGTTTAAACTCTATGTGTTTTGGAATGTTCCCTTTATCTGTTATTGACTTCTAGTTTAATTCTGCTGTGGTCTGTGAGCAGACACTATATGGTTTCTATTTTCCTAAATTTGTTAAGGTATGTTTTACAGCCCAGATTGTAGCCTATGTTGGTGAATGACACATGTGAACTTGAGAAGAATATGTATTTTACTCTTGTTGGATGAAGTAGCCTATAGATGTCCTTTATATTCAGTTGATTGAGGGTGCTATTAAATTCAAATATGTCCTTACTCATGTACTGCCTGTCGGATCTATCCATTTCTGATAGAGGGATATCAAAATCTTCAACTACAAAATTAGATTTATCTATTGCTGCCTGTAGTTCTATTAGTTTTTGCCTTATGTAGTTTGACACTCTGTTAGGCACATACATACAAAGGACTATTATGTTTTCTTATAGGACTGACCTATTTACCATTATATGATGTCCTTCTTTATCATCAATAACTGTCTTTGCTTTGATTTGAAAGTAATAAAGCTACTCCTGCTTTCTTTGGATTAGTGTTAGTCTGGTATATATTTTTTTCCATCCATTTTCTTTTAGTCTACATATGTCTTTATATTTAAAGTGGGTTTCTTGTTGACAACATAAAGTTAGATCTTATTTTTTGATCCACTCTCACAATATCTGATTTTTAATTGATACATTTAGACCACTGATGTTCAAAGTGATTATTAATATAGTTACAATGCTATCGATCTTATTTGTTATTATTTTCTCCTTCTTGTTCTTGTTCTTATTCTTATCTTTACTTTTTTCCTGTGTTTTGGGGTTTTAATAGAGAATTTTATATGATTCAATTTTCTATCCTTTATTAGCACATCTGTTGGGTTTTTTTTTACTTCTTTTAGTGGTTGCCCTAGAGTCTGCATTATACATTTACAACTAGTCCAAGTCCACTTTCAAATAAAACTATATCACCTATGAGTAGTGTGAGTACCTCATAAAAATAATACTAATTCTTCTCTCCTATATTTTGTATCATTGTTGTCATTCATATATATAAGCATAAATATATACATAAAGTATATACATAAACATATAACTTAAAAACCTTGTTGCTACAATTTTGAACAAATGTATCTGTTAGATCAATTAAGAATAAGAAGAGTAAAAGTTTTATTTTACCTTTATTTATTCTTTCCTCCATGTTCTTCTTTTCTTTATATAGATCTGAATTTCAGACCTATATTATTTTCTTTCTCTCTGAGTTTCCTGGATTCATGGTTTAGTGTATGACATTACTTTAGGGAACTTCTCAATTATTATTTGAAATAGTTCTTTTGTACCTTTCTCTCTTTTCCACCTGATATTCCCATTATACATATGTCACAACTTCTGTAGTTGTCCAACAGTCCTTGAATAATCTTTTCTTCCCCCTGTCTTTGTTATCTTTGCTTTTCAGTTTTGGAGGTTTCTATTGACATATGCTCAGGCTCAAAGATTCTTTCCTCAGCCATTTCCAGTATACTACTAAGCCCATCAAAGGCATTCTTCATTTATGTTACAGTGTTTTTGATCTTTCGCATTTCTCTTTGTCCCCCACCCCTGGGATTTCCATCTCTCTACTTATACTGCCCATGTGTTTTTGCATGCTGTCCACTTTATCTATTAGATCCCTTAGTATATTAATCATGGTTGACTTAAATTCCCTATCTGATGTTTGTAACATCCCTGCATGTCTGAATCTGATGCTTGCTTTATTACCTCAAATTATGTTTCTTTGCCTTTCAGTATGCCGAGTAATTTTTTCTTGATAGCCAGACATGATGTATCAGGTAAAAGAAATTGCTATAAATAGGCTTTTAGGAATGTTTCATTAAGGTGTGTGGGAGAGGGGAAACTTTCTATTGTTCTACGATTATGTTTCAGTCTTTTAGCAAGCCTATTTCTCTGGACTATAAATGTGTAAGGTTCTCAGTATTCCTCTCTTGCCCCTCTTTGTTGGGACAGGGCTGCTAGAACGGGCTGGAGTTGGATATTTGCCTTCTCTGATATAGAAGGGTAGAGCTGACTAGAGTTGGGTATCTCTCTTCCCTCAGGCAAGTTAGGCTGATAGCATGCCAGCAGGTTAGGATCTAGTTAACTAGTTTCTCCTGAGGGTAGGCCTTATTAATAAAAGCTCAGTACGCTGGCATATTTCAAAATGGTTCCTTACCATACCCTGCCAGAAAAACATAGGGATTTTTCTGCATTGTTTACTATGAGTATCTAACTGAGCTCCTGAGGTAAATCCAACAAAATTGTGTGGTTTCACATGACTGAGTTCATAGGATTTTTTTAAACTTTCAGAGTGGTCCACTACACTGATTCTCTAGCAATTCATCAATTATAGTTCAGGTTTCCCTACCCTGGCACTGGTTCCCAGGGGGTTTTCCATTCATGATTCCATGCTCTGGTAAGAAATTACTCTCTATATTTGCTAGTCTGTTTCTCCAATCTTTTGGGGACAGTTGCTCACCTTATGTCCTTCCCTTGTCTACGGATACAAGAAGAGTTGATGATTTTCAGTCTGTTCAGCTTCTGACTTATTGTTAAAAAGGAGTGGCAACTTCCAAGTATGTAAGGTAATGCAAATGTTAATTAGCTTGGTTTAGCTATTACACAATGTGTACATATTTCAAAACATCATATTATACACAATAAATTAAACAACTGTCAATTAAAAATGTAAATTAAAATATAAATAAAATGTAACTGTCAGTAAAGAACTAATCAAGTAAAAGAGTAAAACATGTTAATTAGTAATAATTTATAATTAATAAATGTTTATATAACAATTTAAGCAATAAATAATAATGTATGTTAGTAAGTCACAAGTCCTATTTGTGGGGGGCAGGGAGTAGATAAAATGACAAAAGGGGACCAGGAATTGCTGGAGGTGGTAATGAAGTTTTAAATAGGGTGTTTAGAGAAGTCTTCAATGAAATGTGCAAAGGCAGTTAGGAAATCAGCTGGGAGATATTTGAAAAAAATAGGAATTTTTTGGAAGAGGGAAGAGCAAGTGCAAAGGTAGTAAGATAGAAAGCTAATTTGCTGTGTTTGAGTAAAATCCAGGCAGATGGTATTGCTAGAGCAGAATACATGACAAGGTTTATCTGAGTGTTTATTCAAATATTCTCAATGATTTAGAGAATATAAATGGTTAATTCAGTCAATGTCGAACAAAAAAAATGTACCACACAGATTCCATACTAATTATGCAACTTACAGTACATAAGGAACTCTAGATTGATCAAATCAATCTAGATTTGGCAGAAACAGGAAGCAATCCATTACTTTTATAAACGATCCTTTACTGTGACCCATGTTAAACAAAACTGCATGCAGGAGAAACCCTAAAAATACACGAGCACCACAGGGTTATATTTGGTTGATCTATATCAATAACAAACTGAGAACTAAAAAGTACCCTAAAATCATAGGAATGGACCAAAACAATAAGGAAGTTGTAATATGTATTCTGAATGCATCATTGCCTTACAAAAATATAAGACAAAAGACTGTTCATCATGACTAATATTAGTTGATGAGACTAGTTTTTCTTTCTTTCCTTTGGAGAATAATTATTACCTGATGGATGAAATTTTTCTTAGATATATTTCATGATAATTTCAATAAAATTTATATTCTATAGTTGTTAGGATAAACCACAGTAATAACAATTTCTTTTATTATTCATTTAGAAGCTTACTGGCCAAAACCCCCCTCCCAAAATCCACCAGGTCAAGGACATATAATTTATTTTATAACATGGCTGTGCAGAAAAGTTTCCCAAATCTGTGTACATGACAAAATATTTTCTTATGTTATTATCTCATTAAATAAAGAACTCTCAGGTTGGCCAATTCATTCTACTCTATGAAAATATTTTCACATATTTCACATTCTTATTTGAAATCTACCAGAATCAACTTTTGATAATGAAGTACAATGATGTTTTCTTGAACAGTAAAAGTAAATATACACATTTGAGCTTTTATACTGGATACATTTGTGGGAATTAGAGACAATATTTTTATGTTTATTTTTCTTGAATTTATTATTAATCAATTTTTCAGAAAAAAGTTAAGAAACAATTTAAAGTATGGCTATATAGGAAGGAGTATGATGCTCTGGTGTGGTGTAGGTGCAATCTGTTTTATTACATAGGCTTCCTTTTTTTTAACAGAAATCTAAAAATTCTTTAAAAACTTCACCATTTAGATAGCTTATCACAGATGCATTCATTTTTCTAGGAGAGCATCAATGATGCCTCTGTGTTATGACTAAGTGAAGCCATGCAAATAGTACTTTGACATCTTCAAAATAACAGCATTACCGCCACTCTCTGTATTAATTTATTAGTTTAACCTACCTGCTGCAGTAATGGCAGCTTGCTTCCCCACTCTACAAATGTAAACAAGAAAACATAGCACACAGTATCTCTTTTTATATGACTGCCAGCATTGTTAAGGCATGTCTTAGCAAACATGCAATATAAACCAGACAGCCTTCAAAGATAAAGTTGCTAGCAGTCAAAACGTAGGCTTAGAAATAATCTTAGTTTAGTTTATCTCTCCTCCCCATGAGGGAATGTTTTCCTCTCCTTAGGATCAGACTGGAAACACACGCCTATTCATCTTATTTAGTAAGTATGCGGTTTATAAACTGCAAATGTCATTATATTATAATTGAGAGCATGCTTTCTGAGATCTTCTGTCTTAAACATTTCATACATCAGAAATATGTCCCACAGCAGAGAAGCATTTAGAATAATAGTATAATAGAAATAATAGCTTACTATTTTCTACATACTATGCTAATGTACTTTATATAGATTATTTCATTTAATACACAAAACAATTCTATGAATATCTTTATTCCATTGATGAGAAAATTGAGGTTCAGCTACAAAATGACAAAGATGAGTCTATATCATTAACCATTCATTATATATACTATATACTTATATACTAAATAATTTCTTTGTAATCATTACTGTTTGGAGATACATTCCCTTATGGTTGAACCAATTATTACATTACTAGATACAGGTCAATCTTCACAAGGGTCTTGAATAATTTAGTCTCAGAATGACTAACTCCATATCCTAAGAAGTAAAGCGTCAAAATCCTTCAATCATTGATTACTGAAACAAAATTATGCAATGTTTTGGGTAAGATGATATTCAAGAAACTGACTGCTGTTATCATTTTCCATTCATGTGAATTGTACTCAACTTGCCACCATTAAATCAAAGCAAATTGATTTTGAAATAATTCTATAATATTCCCAATTAAGTTCCACTTTTCTTTTAACATTATACAACCTTTATGGAAAAGACCTCTGGAATATAGTTCCCACTGGCAGAATATACTTTCTGCATGCAAGATGCACATTATGTTAGGGAAAGTACTCTATGAATGCTTTTAGTTAGTTTCCGATAGCTCACTATAAAATATATGGCTTCACTTTTATTGTGAGGTAAAGATGTTTATTTTTCTCCCTTGAAAAATTACTCCAAACAATGAGGAGACCACAAAACAAACATAACCTCTATCTACAATAAATCCAGGAGATATCTAGATTTTGATAATGAAGCACAACCATGTTTTGTGCTTCAACAACTAGCCACAATATAGTCTCCCTCAATCTTATAAGGGTAAATATCCCCAAAAGGCATTCCCATAGAGTATATTCCAGTAAGTTAAAAAACAAAAGCAAACAAAAAAACCCAGTAATTACCATTCATCCATTGACTTCACGGAGAAAACCTCTATGTTTCCTTGGGCTCCAAATGAATATATATATATTTGACAAAATAACAAATCCCTTTAAAACAGACACAATTACTTCAGTGATTAACAATCCTCACAGCTGGATTGCAGCCTTTATATGAGTGGCTGGAGATGGGGACCATGGGCAATACCTCAGCAAGTAAGATTTCACCTGCTGCTACAAAAGGAATTTCTAGCTCTGTTTGAGTTAAATATCCCCATGGTCATCTTCTTGAAACTATCCTGACAGTGGCCTATCACACGGACATTTAGGTTCTTGACAAAAAAAGTTGATTTGTATTTAATTGCCCTACAGTGAAGGCCAGAAATTCATGTACTGACGAGCCAAATGACACATTTATTTATTTATTTTGAGTTGGAGTCTCACTCTGTCGCCCAGACTGGAGTGCAGTGGCTGCTCCCAGCCACTGCAGCCTTGACCTGCTGGGCTCTGGCGATCCTTCCGCCTTAGCCAGTACTCGGCTAAAATCCGAGTAGCCAGAATTACAGGCATGTGCTACCACGTTTGGCTGATTTCTTGATTTATTGTAGAGATGAGGTCTCGCCAAGTTGCCCAGGCGGGTCTCGAACCCATGGGCTCAGGCAATCCACTCACCTCAGCCTCCCAAAGCGCGGGTTACAGGCTGAGCCACGGAGCCCGGCTTAAGAGACACATTTAATATACAACCTTAATATAAATAAAAAACAACACACTGACTCATTCTAAACTGTGTTCTTTGCAGAGCAAAGAAACAAGCACCTTCAATATGAAACTTCCATAAACACCCAAATCCATCTGGTCAATCTGGTTCTGTACCATGAATGCCAGTTTCTGTATCTAGTAACTGCCTGTGTTTCCAACATACTGTAGTAATTTGATAAGCAAGTAAGTACATACCACTATTTCTTTTCTATGACTATTATTTCTCTGAGATATATATGAATAAATAAAAGATCCAATTTCATATTTTCTTATATATTTTTTAAAGAAATATTTTCATCTTTACTATGAAAACACACAGAAATTCCTTTTTACCAACTATCTAAAATGCAAAATCCAGACTTGTACTAGGTTGATTTACTCTTTTCTAAGGACAAGCTTATCTTGCATAATTGTCCAAATAGAGGTTGCTGAAAGATGGAGGCTTCTGTGGAAATAAAAATGTCAGTGACTAATGGGATATATTTTCAATAAGTATACATTTGTATGTAGCTATCTGGATTTTACAATACACAAAATAAATTCAAGAAGTTTGTTTAATGTCAGGTATAAAGTAGAACTCCTTCATTTGTTGGTGGGATATAGCAAGGTGTATTTAAATGTTTCTTCTAGACCACAGGATACAGATGGAGAGTGCGAGGAAGGCAAAGAGGTGGCAAAAAGAAATGTGATCATAATGCAATGACAGTTTTCCAGTCTTAAATATCTATGGCCTTTTAAGTTAATTCTAGTTACAGAATGTAATCGTTACTATGTAATGAATAATTTGCACTTGTGGTTAATATGGCAAAAATGAACCTATTCATTTATCTCTGTTCCCTCTCAAAATCCAAGGAAAATAAAATAAATAAATAAATAAAAGATAAACCCATTAGAACAAAGAGAACAAGAGAATACTGAAGGCAGGTGAGAGATGTCAACATATTTGGAGTAGTTGGAAAGCAGAAGAACAAACAGAATGAGTAACCAATATCTTCAGAGGGAGATACAGATAAAAAGATAATTCCTAGAAACTTTGAAGACAGATGATATGCATAGAGACAAAAAAAAAAAAAAAGAGGTACTGGCTGAGAATCTTTTATTTCTCCTATACTACTACAACTGCTCAGGCATCAAAGATCTCCACATTGCTAATCCAATGGTCAATTCTTAGTTCCTATCTAATGTGACCTCCATAATGTACCCAACCGAGTTGATCTCTCTGATCAACTCGGTTGGGTACATTATGGAGGTCACATTAACTTCTGTTAGTTCCAAGAATACTATATTCATTGTTTTTCCTTTAACTGCCCAGTTTTTCCTTTTCAAATTCCTTTGACCATGTACACTCCAATTTTTAAAAAAATATATAACTATCTACTCTGCATTTCCACTTGAGATGTCTAAAAACATCTCCAAAACAACGTCCTATCTTCCCCAAACCTAATTTGTCTAGTCTTCCTTAATTCAATAGATGTTAGCTCAGCTTCCTGTTCCTCAGCCCTAATCTTTACAGACATCCTTAAGTCCCCCCTTTCTCTCATACTCCACATCTAATCAATTAGAAAATTATTTGGCTCCCCCTTCAACATATATGAAGATCATATCCCTTTTCATCATCTCAACAGTTACTTCTATAGTCTAATCCACATGCCATCATGTGTCACCTGAATTATTGCAATAGCCTCATCACTGGCTTCCCTATTTCCATTCTTGTTCTTCTATAGTTTATTCCAAACACAACAGCCAGAAAATTCCTTTTAAAACCCGAGTCAGATATCACTCCTCTGCTTATTCAGAGTAAAAGCACAGTCTTTCAGACAACCCTCTTGTTACTCCACATGTTATATACGTTGCTCCAGTCACACTGGCCTCCTTGCTATTCGTCACAGGCATACTCCTGACCGTACAGCCTTGTAATAGCTATTTCGGTTGCTTGAGATTCTTGTCTCCTAGATAGTCACATGGCTAATTCCACCTCCTGCAGGTCACTTCTCAGTGAAGCCTAATAAACATAAAATTGCAGTTTGGAACAGAAGGTAGACTGCAGGGATTCCCCAGTGGCCAAATACAGAACTTTACAACTAAAATAAACACAGTAATTTCTTATGAATTTCTAATTTACAAGAAGTATACAAGTCTACGCTGATAAGTAAATATATATACACAGACATAAATACATAAATGAAGCAGAAAGGAGGGCTCCTGCCCACAGTAGAATACTGAGTATTAACTGGTATATGTGGAGGGAATGCTAGAGTTGGAAAATCATTCTGCAACCATCATGGGAAAGACTGGATCAGGCAAGAAAATATTGGATAAAATTTAGGAAAAATTTTTGAAGAGCAGAAGACTGGCATGATCTTAAAAGCATCTCCCCATAGATTGTTTATTAACTAATAGCAAAAAAGTGTTTATTAACTAATAGCAAAAAAAAGTTTATTAACTAATAGCAAAAAAAAACTATGCAGTGGAGAATTTTGGTTAACATTTTGACTAGGTGATCAAAATTAACATCATCAGTGAGGAACAACTGGACATCATGTGCCTACAGATAAGCTACCCTGAGAAGAATACAGCATCCATAAGAGTACCTATAAGGTACTCTAACCAAGAATGCATAATCTCAATCTTGTTGTAAGGAAACACGGGACATACACAAGATTAAGGTTATTCTTTTTTTTTAAGGAACTATATTCTTCAAAATGTCAATTTTGTGAAAAAACAAAGGAATGCCATTAAGTTGTTTCAGACTAGAGGAGAATGAAGAGACATGACAATGAAGTGAAACACCTGATTCTAGACTAGATTATATACTGAAGGGGAGGAGATGCTATTAAGGACCTAAGTAGATCAAAGGACAAAACTGGAATATGGAAGGTAGATTAAAGTATTACATCAGTATTATATTTATAGAAGTTGATAACTATGCTGTCGATAAGCAAGAGTATATCCCTGTTCTTAAGAACTATATACTTAAGGATACATTTAGGGATAAAGGGCCAGGATATATTCAACTTACTCTCAGATGGTTCAGAAAGAAATATCATGGGGGGTGGGGAAGGAAGAAAGAGGGAGAGGCAAAGCAAATAAAGCAAATGTAAAATATTAACAACAGGTAAATATGGGTAAGGTGTATTTTGTGTTTTTGCACTATTCTTATTCTTGTAACTCTTCTGCAAATTTGAAATTAATGTTTAAGGAATGACTTGCAGTCCACCACTGCCCTCTATCCCCCAGCCACGGCACTTCCAATCCTCTTTATCTTGCTCCACTCTTTATATCAAGGCAGTATCACCTTTGAACATGTCAATTCATTTATTTTTATGCTTATTATCCTCTGCCCATAGTAGACTGCAAATTCTGCAAAGGCAGAGTTTTATTTTTTGTTTTTTACTGTTTTGTTCACAAGTGCACCCAAAGCCATAACAGGTCTCAGTAACAGTGCACAGCACATAGTAGATTGAATGGGAGTTTGTCTGAGAGGCAACTAGTTCCCCAGAACACCTGTCTCATACAATACCTCCAAGCAACTCTTCCACAATCCAACATGACGTGGAAGTTTATCCTGAATAGAAATGGAAGGAAAGAGGCTCCTGACCTGTGCACACTGGGCATGGAAAAAGGCAGGGGAAAAGGGACTTCTTAAAATAGGGGAGTATGTGAAAGCCGATACACTAAATGCTGAGACATCATATGTACACACTGACCCCTTGAGCTATTTACTTAAAGGATGATGCTCAGACAAGAGGTTTGAAGATGTTCTTGTGGAGAAACTTAACAGCTCTAGAAAAAAAAAAAACAAAAAAACATACAGATAGTGACACTGGAGAATATCACACCAGAAAAGGTCAGAGTACCTGTCTAATAACCCTGTAGTACAGCCAACCAGCTGAGAGGAAACCTACTCTCATAAAAACCTCTTAGTACTTTTGATGCCTCATTAGGTAATGAAGGAATTATCAGACATTTGAGGAAACTTTTAATTATAATATATGGTACAGATCAATATACACATGAAAAAAGGAATTCAGAATGAATAGACAATGCAAGAGCCCCTCAAAACACGAAATATTTGCTTTCCTGAGAGAGAAGAGGAAAAAAAGTAGGGGAAAAGGGGATGGTGGAGAAGAAGGGAAATGAAAGGAGAGAGAGTGAGGGAGAGAGAGAAGATCCATGAAATTAAAAGAATACTATAAAAAGGGAGCAAAGAAACAGAAATTCCTTAGAAACTATTTGCATGAATGCCAAAATCGAAAGTCAAATTAGATGAATTTGAGGATAAAGTTGGGGATGTAGCTCATATTTCTGAAGAAATATCCCACATTTCTCATTGTATACAACTAAAAATCAAAATAAGTGAATAATGGAAAAAACAATAAACCAAGAAAATATTTTCTGGAAGTACAAAACATGAACAATGAGAAAACAAGAAGAGAGAAAAAATACAAAAACCCTGAAGTTCTCAGGACATATGCATGCCAGTTTCTAGATTAAAAAGGATAAACAGTCCAAGAAATATCATAAAATACAATATTGGGAATAAAGTGAAGATTCTAAAACTTTCCAGAGGAACAAAGCAATTCACATAAAGAATCAGAAACTCAAAATGACATACTTCTCAATAGCAGAGCTGGAAGAACTTAAAGCTATGCAACAGCTGCTAATGGTGTTAATGGGAGGTGGTATGGCAGGCTATCTTGTTGCAAATCAATCTTCCTGCCAAGAACAATTAGGAAAGCTGGGGAAAAAAATTTTTTTAAGTCCCTTTGAAAGCACCAAAGGCAGAGGAGATTTGAAGGCCAAAATCCTAGGGAAAAAGGAACCTCAGAAAAGAGTGTTGAAATAGCTTTTCTTAGTTATTTGCTGATTTGCAAACAGAAGCTAAGAGGTCAAGATGCTGAAGAAAGTTTCTGAAAATATATATAAGTCTTGAGGGACAAAACTTGGGCATTTTGGGCACATTAAAGAGAAGACACCTTAGACTTCCCATGAAATTGTCAGAGGTTATATCCTAGAAGTAGTGATGAAAGGGAAATAGGCTAGCCCCTACAAAGATAGCTTTGATTCAGTTCAATTCCTGGAGGCATCAAAGTGATCTAGCTTAACTATAACTGCTAGTCAAAAGCAAAAATAAATCCTTCTTAGAGAAAAATAAGATCCTAATATTATTATAATAATTTTTCATATGTAATGTCAGGTATTCAATTAAAAAAAAAAAAAACAAAAAACTTACCAAGCTTTGATGGCTAATTTTCCATGTAAACTTGACTGAGTCACAGAGTGCCCAGATATTTGGTCAAACGTCTTGGGTGTGTCTGTGAGGGTATTTCTGGCTGTTATTAACATCTGAACTGGCATACTGAGTAAAGCATATTGCCTTCCCTAATGTGACTGGGTCTCATTTAATCAGTTGAAGACCTGAATAGTACCAAAAGGTTAAATAAGAGAGAATTCCTTCTGCTTGACCACCTTCAAGCCAGGACATCGGTTTTTTACTGTCCTCAGACTCAAAGTAAATCATTGGCTCTTCTTGGGTCTTGAGCCTGCCAACCTTTAGACTGCAATTCACCAGAAACTTTTCTGGTTCTTGGGCCTTTTGCCTGAAACCATTGGCTCTCCTGTGTCTGTAGTTTGCCAACTGCAGATCCTGGGATTTGTCAATCACCCTGATCACGTGAACTGATTTCCTATAAATCTCTTTTTATGTACATTCATCATATTGGGCCTGTTTCTTTGGTGAACCTAAGTTAATAATCAAGCATACAGATGGACAAGATAATACAACTGAAACAAATAAGAAAAATGCAGAAGTAGAAATGAAACCATGCGAGACTTAGATATTGGAATTATCAGACACAGCCTTTTAATTTCCAATATGTCATTGCTGAACTTTTAAGAATACAAGTGATATGTAGGCTGGTCGTGGTGACTCACACCTGTAATCCCAGCACTTTGGGAGACTGAGGTATGAAGGTTGTTTGAAGCCAGGAGTCTGAAACAAGCCTGAACAACACAGTGAAACCCTGTCTCTACTAAAAAATTAGCTGAGTATGGTGGTATGTGCCTATAGTCCCAGCTACTTGTGAGGCTGAGGTAGAAGGATTGCTTGAGCACAGGAATTTGGTGTTGCAGTGAACTGTGAGCAGTAACTGTGTCATTGCACTCCAGCCTGGGTAACAGAGTGAGAATCTGTCTCTGAAAAAAAAAAAAAAATTGTACTTTAAAAATCTTTTGATGGTACAAAGTTGAATAAAATCAGGAAGTTTAAAATAACTATGATTAAAATGATCAAGATATAAAATATGATGGGGTATTTTAGGGATGAGTAATTATAAAAATAATAAAATGAAAAGTTGATAAGCAAAAAGCAGAATAGCTAAAATTAAGAAAGCAACAGATGGGTTTAAAGCTGCTTATACATAGCTCAATTGAGAATCTCAGTAAGTAACTTGCTCAGGGTTAAAGTAGCAGTGCTAGGTCAAAAGAAATATCTAGAATGGAGCAGGGAGAGATAAAAAGAGCTACGGTGTATAAATTATACCTCAATTAAAAAGGAAAAGCTAAAATATCTAAAGTAAAAATCAAATAAATACACAATGTCTATAATACAAGGTGGAATATATAAGAATCATGAGAAAAATGTGTTACAAAGGAAGGACAGAGTAAAAATGACTGGAAAGAATCAGGAAAGAGTTCATGTACAGATTAAAAAGGATAAGCAGTCCAAGAAACATCATCATAAAATACAATACTGGGAATAAACTGAAGATTCTAAAACTTTCCAGAGGAACAAAACAGCCCATATAAAGAATTAAAAACTCAAAATGACATACTTCTCAATAGCAGAGCTGGAAGAATGTAAAGCTATACAACATCTGCTAATGGTGTTAATGGGAGGTGGTACGGCAGGCTACCTTACTGTACATCAATCTTCCTGCCAAGAACAATTAGGAAAGCTGGGAAAAAATTTTTCAAGTCCCTTTGAAGGCATCAAAGGCAGAGGAGATGATTTTAAAAGATAGATTAAAGGCATCAGTTAGGTGGTATAGGATAACACAGAAAGGAAGTCAATCAACAAAAGCATACAGATAGAAAAGTGTTAAAGTTTATCTGGACAACAAAAAATTATAAGTTAGGATGGAAACCTAGGTGCAGGGACTATAGGGTAGGCACAGGGACTATGACTGGAAGAAAACAAGTTGAGGCCATCTCCCCTCAGAGGAACGTTAAGGAGAATTCTCTCAACAACCAGAATCTGTATCTAAGACTTTATGATGTCTTTTCTAAATTACTGTCACTAACATTAATAAATTATTGAAGCTGTCAGAGACGTTTACTTTTGGGAGAGGGCACAAGAAGTTTCTCAGCATTTTCCTGAGGGAAGTAGGTTATGAAAGGCTGAATCTCTTACACTCAATTTGGCTTACCACAGAAGCTCCCATAACTATCACTAGTAAGGAGACAAATTAACATTATTTGTTGAAAAGGGTTTCTGAACTGTCTATGGTCTTCATTCATGTGTGCTCCCTATGGTCTCTGCATGGTTGACACTGAAAAACGATGTAGTATCTAGTTTCCTAGGGACAGACTGTCAGGTATGATTCTAGCTTTAGTCTTTTATCTACTTGTCAATACATATTCCTGATACTTGGCAATCTTATTCTTCCTAAATACATTAATACTGAAATGGCCTGAAATGTGAGATCTCCAACATCCACATTTTATTCTCATGAAGCATCTTTCATTTAGTGCCTCCTAGGCTTTTTCCATTTCAGGAAATTTTTTGTGGCCTACATTGCAATTGTTCACAGATTTTCCATACAAGCAAGAGTGTAAAACAACCTCATACATACTGGTTAACCAGATTAGAGAGCCTTTTCCTTTCTTAAAAATCATAATCACATTTCTCAACCCCCACAAACAGACCTAAAAAGAAGCTTCTGTCTGGAATAATAAACAAAAGTCAGAAAGAGGCAATTTCACAGAATTTTGTTCATCAATTTCTACCATCCTCCTTGTTATCTCTTCTCTTGAGAGTTATGCTTCATCTATGAACAAAGCTTAGCTTTGGCAAGATATAAGCTATATTTTTCAGATCTGTATTCATCCAACTTCAAGGGTATTCACAAAAGCTAACACTTCTGTCTTAGCATGGGCCACTTATACCACAGAGTCTCTCAATATCATACCTCTATGAACTTCCTGGTAAGATGGGATTTGAATGCGGCCATACTTTCAAATAAGGCTGCTTCAACTTAGAGTAGAATGAACAATGCTAATACCAACCTGTGATCTTCTTATTCCATCAAATAACTATCATAAGGCAGGCCATCAAAAGGCATACTTACCAACAACTCAAATTATTTTTTTGGTGGGTGGTGGCAGTGTTAATTTAAAAATTGCAAGAAAGGCAAAAAGCCTAGGTAATTGAGTAGAATAGGTAAGATAAGGTAAGAGCAGGGAAGAGTGGCTAGGGAAGAGGCTAGGCTAATGCCAACGATTCTGATACTGACTCAGTGCCACGACTGGTCTAAGGGTAGGTTTTCCTGCAGAGAAACCATGCAGTTGATATTACCTTTTACTTTCCTCTTAATTTGTTATCTACTGCTGTATTACAAATTACTACAAACTTTGCAACTTAAAATAATAAACATTTGTTATTCTCATAGTTTCTGTGTATCAGGAATCCTGGTCTGGCTTAGCTGGGTTCTCTGCTTAGGGTCTCACATGGCTACAATAAGGTATTAGCTTGGGCTGTGGTCGCATCTGAGGTTTGACTAAGGAAGAATCCAAATCACTAAGGCTGTTGACAAGATTCAACTCTTTGCAGGTTGGATCACTTTTTGATATGTTTTATTAGTCAACTCTTTTTCTTCTTAATTTTATTTTAAAGATGTGGGGTACAATTCAGGGTTAAGTATACAAATGTTCATTATGCAGGTACCCTTGTTGATGACGTGTGCCCATCCCTCCCCTGGAAGTTTCCCTCAACTGCCAATCCCACCCCCCCGATTAGTCAGTTCTTTGGTGAATTATCTGTTCATGTCCTTTGCATCTTTATCTGAGAACTTGCTGTTGTTTTTGTGTATTTCTACAAATTACTTATAATACAAAATTAACCTTTTTAGCCTAGTGGCTAAGAACATGGACTTCAGGGTCAAACATACATGGGTTCAAACCCTTGTACTACTACTTACTCGTTGGCTAACTCTGAGCAAGTTACTCACAACCTTTCTAAGTCTCAGTTTCCTCATGTACAAAATGGAATAGTTCCCTTGCATGTTACTGAAAGGATTAAATAACATTCATAATTTATTACAGTAATATAATAAATAATTAATAAAGTGATAATTTCTTCTTTTGTTATTATAAATACCTACAGAGAATTATGTACCTTAAGTAAGCTTCCATATCCAAATAGATAATAATATAAAAGCAGCTCAAATTTTTATTTTTTCTTATTAAATTAAAAAAATTGAGAGAGTGCTACATTATTTTCTCTGATGAAGGCATGGAAACTCAAGGAACAAGTTAGTTTGCTTTAAAATGACATATAAAATCATGAACTCATGCTAAATCTCTCTGAAATAAACTATAAAGAAATCTGTCTATACTTTTTTTGAAGCCAATTTCACTTCTGTTTTGTAACACAAGCTACTTTATAACACAAGCCGCTTGTGTTATAAAAGCAATCTGTGATATATTTAGTATATTTCTGCACATTACTTACGACCAACTTTCAAAGGTAAATTTACTTTTTAAACTTTTTTCTATCTTCCTGAAGTTTGCAAATATAGTAACTTTTATATTAGAAAAAAAAAGTTAAAGAAGAATTTTGCAAACCAATGGTAAAAAGACATTTTGAGAACAAAGAAAATATGAATATGGTCTGTATTAGACTATACCAATGAATTATCATTAATTTTGGTTGGTATGATAATGACATGGTAGTTATATAAGAAAATGTCCTTTGCTCAAGATACAAGTTCCTTAAGAATGAAATATCATAGGGCTATAATTTACCTGAAAGTATTTAAGAAAAGAAATGGGGTAATGATAACAAAATATTAGTAGCTATATTAATCTGTTATATGTAATAGATACTTAGAGATTATTTTTATTTCTGCTTGAAACTTTTCATAATACAATTTTAAGTTATAAGTTAATTAAATAAATAAAGATGTCTCTTTTTTCCCCTTTCCTTCTGCATTAGCTTATATAGCCAGGTTTCACCGAGAGTGGTTGCATCTGAATGTACCTTTAAACTCCTTAAATTCCCTTAGACTATGCCTAAATTTCCCATCCTTACAAAAAAACTGGGACACTGGCTATTAGCTAAAGACCCACATACAACAGAGTAGTGACTTCTGCCACCAGGATAATATTCTCAGAATTTACTTTTTCATTTCCATGAATTACAATGCCACATAAACAACTACTTCAGTGCCTGAAGACACAAAAATATAGACACTGGAGTTTGCTGAAATGCATGGGGTCATAGCAGCATCAGACTGAGAACTTGCACACAAAAGAGCAGCACTTAAACCAGCTTCCACTGGCAGACCTGATAACATGTGGCTTAAATTTCTGAACTTTAAGACTTCAAAGAAATGAGAATATATGGGCCCATTCCAGTGTTGACCCTGATAATTCATGGAAATGAAAAATAAATCTTTGTAGTGCTATTACCCTGAACAAGCTAAATATCAGCACCTTTACTCAAGAGGGTCTCTGTGCTTGTGGACCAGGTCATAGATGGAAACTGCTAGAGCACAGTGATACAGAAAAGACTTTTCCTTTCCAGAATTTGATTACGTATTGCTTTGATTCCAAGGGATGACAAGAGAAGACAGAACTGACATCATAGAAAGACCAAGAACAGATTAAACTGTACACAGCATTTCAGTGCGTTCTACGTTCCAAGCTTTTGGAAAGCTTAGGAAGGTGGTCCTCAAAGTTAAGCATGCATCAGAATCACTTGCAGTGCTAGTAAAAACACTGATTGGTGGGCCCCACCCCTTGAGCTTCTGATTCAGTAGGTCTGGGTGGAGGAGTGCACTAAGAATTTGCATTTGTAACAAAATCCTAGGTGATGGTGACACTGCTTTGAGATGTGCTAGCATAGATATCTGAGTGTCACCTATTATATTTTACTTAAAAATACAGTACTCCTGGGCCAGAGAGAGGTGGTGATAAAATGTGTTAGGCAGTAAGTATATGGCTTTCTCTGGTCAGTAGTCACTTTACTTCATTTGCTCTGTCACTTTAAACACATCTCACTAACTCCCAAGATATTGGACATTTGAAAGGATGTGATAAATTTTCTATATTTGACAGTATCTCATGGGTAAACAAATATTAAAATGGCCCAATATTTAAATCTGAAAAGTGTTCAGAAATTCTCAGATGAAATGCATCAGATAAAGTACTAAGTATTAATATGCATGAAGAATGTTCTATTATAACCCCCGGTTTTCACTTTCTTACAGTTTTCCAAAAAATTAGCCCTTTGTGGTGAAATTTTCCATGCTTGGTTTCAACCCCAAGGTGATTTTTTTTTCCTGTAAAGTTTGAGAAAAACATATTAAGTAGTTTTTGAGTTATGAAAAGATGAAAAAAGCCCACACAATTTTTCCACTTTGAAAGCAATTTCAGGACTTAAAAAATATGCAGATAACTAAAAATGGCTGAAGTTGAAAAGTTGAAACTTTCCATGTGTCTAGTTTTCAGCAAGGTATTCTCTTGGGTAATTCACAAAAGATAATGTGTGTGTGCACACATAAACAGATAAATATATAAACGAGTCTGCAAGTGATTGAAAAAACTAGCATTTTATCATCTTCAGTACAAACTTTTTCAGAGTAGGAGATTTATTGTTTTCAGAAATAGAGTCTTTTACAAATCAGTGTAATTAATTGTTGACTACCCAAACCTGTGGTTTTCACACATCAAGATTCATTAATGGATAACATGGAGATAAATGTCAAACTACTACGTACTGTGTTTACAGATTCTTCCATTTCCTTTCACACTCCTGTCCCCAGCTCATTTGTAGGATTCTGACTCACTATCTTTTCAGTTCAGTTTCTGTCCTTGGCCCATGCCTCAATACAACTCCCTCTGTCTCCTATGCTCCAGAAAACTCATACATGCTTCCATATTTTCCAATCCTCTCTGAACTCCCCTCAAAGCATTCATTCACCTGCTTCCCACCAAAACCTTCATTGTGTATTTGAAGGAGCCAAGTATTAAAGAAAAAAATAACAAAAGTCTTAAGTTTAGGCCAAATATATTTTCTAACCATCTGTAATCATAACCTTTCTAATTAACTCACCTGGAAAACAGATAATGGAAAAGTTAGAAAATAGAATACATAGTCCTACTTCTGTCACTTTCTACTAGTTGACATTTGAGTTAGACATATAACTCCTTGGCATTTCAGTCTTATCTGTAAGATGGAAAAAAATTAGGTTGTTAAATGACCTTGTTACATGTCTTATAAATTTCAAATAAATGTTAGGTATAATTATTGTTAGTAATGACAAGAACATCAATTTAAGAAATTGATTCAGATTTCTAGACTGAAATGGAGAACCAAGTATGTGACGCATATTCACTGCCACTACCCTTACCCCTGCCAGGATAGGAGACAAATACTTTTGCAAAGACACAAAGATTAAGAAAAAAATAGATTTTCTAAGTTTTCAAGTATGTTTAAAAGACAAATAGAAGTAAACCTATTCCAACAAATGCTCCTGTTTCTCTTTTACTTTCAGCACCTCTCTGTGTGAGGCATTTCCCTTAGTATATGTTAAGAACTCTTACACATACCGGGGGAACAGTTTCTTCCTTAAGTTATCATCTTCACTGACCAATTTCTGAATCTCTCTCTACTTAATCACCTAACTTCCTGCAACCCCATTCTCCCATTATTTCACTAAAAAGTTTCTCTTCGAGGACATCAAGAACCTTTTACTCTAGTTACTAATATCAGACAGCAAAAAACTTTCAACATTTGTTACACACAATTCTGTTATCTACAGAATTGTTATCTTGTTTATGTTATCTACTGCTATACAACTTACCATCTCCAAACTTAAGGTTTAAAACTACAATGATTATTCTTTTTCTTAATTCAGTGGGTCAGGGCTTAGCTGCATGTTTCTTTTGCTCCCTGTGGTCCCAGCTGGGGTTACTCACTTGGATGTATTCAGTGGTGGATGGTTTCACTCATGTCTGGTGTCTCATAATCCTGTGTGGCCAGCCTGGGCTTTCTCATGGTATGGTGCTCTCAGGGTAGTTGGTCGCTTTACATAGTGGCTGGCTTCTGAGAGGAAGGAAATAGAAGTTCCCAGTCCTCCTAAGGCCTGACCTTGGAAATATCAGAACATCACTTCTGTTGTATTTTATTGGTGAAAGAAAGCCACATGCCCAGCCTAAATTCACAGGGGAAAGAAAATGGACTTCATCTTTTGAGAGAAGGATGGCAAAAATATGTGCTCATCTTTAATCCTCCATATGATTACCCCTTTCTTGACATTCTCTTTTCTCCTCTCTTAGTTTCTATAGTATACTTTAGTCTAGATTAATGATTTTCAAACTTTTTTTTACCTTGACTCAGAGTAAAATACATACTCTACAGTATAATCTAAGATATCAACACACACTTATAAAAAGTGAAACGAAAGTTTCACAACATATACTCTTATTACAATATATTTTCTACTATTCTATTTTACTAAACATTTTATTTTTAAATGCTGTTTTATTGTTCACAAACATGTACTTCCCTTCTCTGGGAAGGATTATACTTCACAGACTCAAGGATGGTAGTCTTGGTCACGTGATTTGCTCTGTCCAATGAAATGTAAGGAGTCACAAGTGTTACTTCCACGCAGTGCAAGGTTCATGATTTCCTTTTTATCCTCTGCCATGATACTAGAATATTCCAGACAGAAGCTACTCCATCAGTCTTTATTGTGGAGTAAGTCTGCATAGAGAAAACAACCTAGTGGCAGCCTACCTTCAAAGCATCTGTATCATGAGTAAGAAAAAAATGTTGTTAAAAGCCACTGACATTGTGGCTCACTGTAGCATAGTCTACTCTATCTTGACTGATACACTGGTTGCAACTCACTAAAGTGATTTCAGGATCCACTAGTGGATTGTAGTCAACAGTTTGGGAAATTATTATATCCTCTGCTTCTTTCTCTGCTTCCTCCTCTCTATCCTTTACACCAAATGAAGTCATTACCCCAATATACAGCTATGATTTCTATCTTTTCTCAACAATTTCCCTTGGCAATTTTATCTCTTTACACTGTCTTCATCCTTTCTTATTTGAACTAAAAACTTGCCTATCTCCTGGTTGTTCACTCTTTATACTAACTTTCTTTTTTCCATTTCCTTGTACTTTTCTCTGAGAGATTAATTTGCCTGAGGCATTATCATCAGAGATCCTTCAGTGGCTTCCTGCTGTCCAGAAAATGAATCTAAAACCCTTAGTCCAGCTTTTTTGTTTCTCTATTTCTATCAGCTGGATTCTCATAGCCAACTGCTTTCTCAGGCATACTATGTTGCAACCCAATCAGACCACTAAAACAAACTCCCCCAAAAATTCTTTTTGAGGATCCTAAAAGAAGTAAACGAAAAAGGCTGTGAGTGATAACAATATCCACTCGTTTAATGCTGTTGATTTTACTCTTGTATCTTTACTTAGGACCTGTTCATTCTTACTAACAAAAAGTTTAACATGGTTATGTTTTCTATACTCCTATCATAGCCAAATAGTAGCAATAAATTAGAAATAGGAAAGAGATGGCACACTTAACACTAAAAAAGGAAATAGAAAAACTGGATACATATAAGAAAGTCTTCTAAAAAAAGAAAAAGCACTACTACCTAAGAAATCTCAGAACATAAAATCTCTTTGATTACAAATTATTCTAGCTACCCTTGAATCACTAAGAAAAATTCCCCTACAGTCCATAAGCATTACAGAAGAAGGGAGATTAAGTAAATAACATACTTTAGACAAATTTTTATACAATTGGATAAAATAGTCTGGCACTTAAAGGAGTTTAAGTAATCTGGAAATTTCATTTAGAGAGAAGATATTTTTGCCAACCAGACAGACAAAGGAAGCTCTATATCATTCTGCATTTTCCCCAAGAAAGGCCAAAAATAGAAAAAATTAAGTTTGTGAAGGATCTGATATCCCTGGAAGGGGAGGACATGGTATCATTAAATATTATATAAATTCTTCAAGAAAAATAAAAGTTAAATCACTTGAAGTTCACCCCATAACTCACTGTAGACTCCCAGTTAGAATCAAGGGTTTCAACTCTGAATCTTGAACTTTATGCAAATGATTTATTGGCAAAATCAAATGGCATGTTTTTAATATATAGAGGATTGATGATGAAAGAAAGAAGATTCTAGATAGTGGAGATAAGACTACTAGATTTTTGTTTCTATGTATCTGCCCTACCCTCCCCACCAAAACTCTCAAATTGCTAGAGCATTAGAGTCTCCTACTCCTGGAGTTGTACGAGTCACATGAACCTAGTAGTTGTGCACACTGCAGGGGCATACTATAATATCTGTAGGCTCCGCTACCATTCAAAGGTTGACAGAGCCATCTGATAATTTCTTAGATTCTCTTTATACCCACAGCTAATGTAGGTGTTCTCCAGTCCAGAATTCAGACAGAGCTGCATCTTGGCAAATCGTACCTTTCTTTCACTTCCCAACTAGAAAATGAAAGATGGGGCTAGATTGTCTCTAAAGCCTCTTTCAGTTCGAAGATCCTATGAATCTAAAAACAACTATGTTTATTATTATAAGTCACGGTAGCTATTATTTAACAGTCTTCCAATTACTTATGTTCTCAAGCTACTTTAAAAATTTCCTATTCTGGACATTACTGTCAAAATACCTGAAAATTTCTATAATTCTACATATCAAACTTGTTAAAAGAAACAAAAAAATTTAGTATCAGATGCTTAGATGAGGTAATTAATTTTTTCAGTATTTTAAAATATAGGTCAGACAATAATTCTGACATATACAGTAAGTCTTTTAGGATGATTTAAGACCAAAATTGCCTATAAATAGTTATAAAAAATTGCAAAGAACTAAACCAAAATAAAACCAAATAAACCAGTTACTAAACCACACATATGTCCTCAAAAGCTTATGGGAGTCAAAGATTCCGGTAAAAATAACAGAAGAGATGGAAACACAAGTTTCTTATTATCACACTTCATATGTTATAAAACATAATAGCTAACTTATTTTTGGCAAAATGATTAAGAATTGTAACACTCTGGCTTACACAAACTTATTTGATTGTCAAATGCATCTTAAATGGAGCATATCATGCTAACTTCAGGCATGCAAGCACTGTGTTGTCTTAGAGTAGTCCAGAGACACTGAAATTTCAACACTTTGGCAGAGAACACACCACCAATATTAACTGACCCAGGTGTTTAAAGGGGGTGAGGGGGAGGGAATTTCAACAATGTAGCTAATTGAAACCAGAGAAAGCGTCTGAATAATAAAAAGTCTTACAGATGTTTACTATCCGCCTCCCCCCCCAACAAAAAAAGAAGTGACCTTTGGACAATTTATTGCACACACAATTTTCTAGAATATGAAAACTCTATAATCACAGTCTGAGTTATGTCTCCACAAATAAACCAGGTTAAGTTCATGTTTCACCTTTGCTTCCCCTCTTCACCTCTATTCTTGCAAGGGCAAGGACATCTGAATGCAAGACAATAGTCAGAAAGTCATGAAGTTGAATAAGCTATAAGAAAGTACATCAACCTTAAGATGCATTGTACTTTCCCAACAGATGTCCGGAATGCAAGCCCCAAAAGAAAGAAGGGTTAAAAACAATGTGTTGAACAACTGTTTTCAAACACACAAAAGAGAACCATCCATGACATGCAAAAGAGATCTGGAGCAAACATACAAAATCTAAAAGACCTGTGATTAAGTTAATAGACAATGATGAACTAAAAAATGAGAATTGTCTTTCCTATGTTTATAGAATAGTAATGCTTTTATTATTTCAAATAGGCAAGTACCCTTTTTAATGTTTTTAAAGCTTTTATGACAGCTAATAATCAAAAATTATATTTCATATCAATTTGCTACATTTTAACTGACAGGACAAAGTCATTACCTGCCCCAGAAAATAAATTCAGTATTTTAATTTATATATATTCTTATATCCACATGCTTGACTATACACACAGAAGTGAAGTCCTAACTTTAGAATGACAGGGTAGGCAGTTTCTGACATGGCTCCTACTAACCCTCGCCTCCTACTATTCATGATCTTGTGAAATTCCCTCCTCTTGATTGTGGGCTAGAGTTAGTGACTTGATTCTAACATGAATATGGGAAAAGTGACGGGATTTCTCTTCTGTAATTATGACTTCCACCCTACCAGAAGGCTCTCTCTCTGGCTCTTCTCCCAGGCATGCTCTGATGAAGCAAGCAAGAGGCCAACATGTTAAGGACAGTGGTCTCCACCCAGCTACCACTAGTGGACTATGGACCCAGTCCATCAACTCTCAAGGATCTGAAACCTGCCAACAACCTTGTGAGTAAGTTTGGAAGCAATCTATCTCAATCCCGGTCTTCAGATAAGACTACAGCCTTGGAAGACACCTTGGTTACAAGGCTGTGAGAGACCCTAAAGCAGGGACCCTAGGTTGCAGCCAGATTTCTCACCAGAAGCTGAGTGAATAAATGTGTGTTGTTTTACACTGCTACGTTTTGAGACAAGCTGGTGCACCGCAACAGACAAATAATACAGTAGCTAAGCTAAGGACTGAACCAATGATTTTAGTGTCATTTCCATAATAATAATAATAATAATAGTAGTAGTAGTAGTAGCTAATACCTTTAAGGAACTTTTAAGTTCCAGGTACCATTCCTAATATTTACATAATTCCTCACAAAAATCCCTTGAATAACATAGTTATTATTATTCCCATTTTACAGATGAGGAAACTGAAGTAGAATCTCAAAACTAATGTAGAAACTCAATAACTTGTCCAAGGTCACACAGACAACACAATGACAACAAGTTTTGGAAACTGGTTGTCCTGGTTCTAAGTGTCAGAGCTTGTAAGCGACTGGCCAAGTAGGACCACTAAGAGAGACAGGCTGTATGCTATAAAGATGCTAATCACATAACATGGTACTAGAGGAGATACTGAAGGCACAAAAGAGATTAGAAGCTGTGCAAAATGCTAAAGGCAGAAATAAAGCCTCATTAAGATGTCTCATCTAGGGAAAGAAACAAACAAGATAGACACAATACAACAGTGAATGCAGTGCAATCTCGAATTTATTGAACTCTCATGGAAATGAAAAATGCATTTTCATACACCCAATAAAATAAAATTAAAAACCTCCATTTGGTATTAAAAACCACAGCCAGAGAGGCTATGGTTGTACCTTTCCCAAGGGCAGTTATGTGTAAGAAATAAGCGTGCCAAGCTGGTGATAAAAGGAGAAACTCCTAGTGAGCTCCAAGATGCCCCAGGAGATATTTTTATCCCTCAGAGTAAAAAAAGTTGAAATTCTAGAACAAAGAGGTCATGAAGGGATCACCGCCTATCCTGGCTTCATATTACTAGGTTAAACCGTACTCCGTCATACTCCTACATACCCTGTACAAGACAGTAGGTATCGCAACCATTGGTTAGTCTGACTATTAGACTTCAGGTTCTCTTACCTCAAAGACTGTCTTATTCTCCAGGATGTCCTCAAAACATAGCATGGTGCCTGACCCATAGCAAGGGTTTAATATATGTTTCTTGAGTGAAGAAATTAACTATCTTGTGAATCACATTCATTCAATGGGTCATTTTAGTGGTATATGTTAGTGAAAGTACAAACGTTTTTTGTTTTAAATCTCTTGTAGTTCACTCACTTTCCTGGGCACTTTATTTTTTTATTTTTATTTTTTGAGTCGAAGTCTCACTCCGTAGCCCAGGCTGGAGTGCAGTGGCACGCTCACAGCATTATTCTTTGACACACTGTGAATATACACTCACACAGGACCAGAGTAACATAGAGATAAGAATATAGGCAGCTACTAAGTATCTCTCTTTGTTCTATTTACCAATTAAACACGAGCAAAAAAGTAAAGGAAATCTGAGGAGAATTTGTGCAAATGCATAATCAAACACGTACAGTTATCTCCTAAGACATACTTACTGGAAGCTCAGGCTCACGCTTCAACATCTGAAGAGAAATATAGCTGCCTACTGAATGGCCAATGAGCACAAGCTTCATTTCCTTTGGCACATGAGTTCTCAGAAAAGCTAGTTTGTGTTCTATTTGACCACTCAGTCCATAGATGTCCTTAATCTCTTGTGCATTTGGATCTAAAAAAAAAAAAAAAAAAAAAAAAAAAAAGAATGTGTTTTCATTTAGTAAGTAAAAGTAATCACTGAAAAAAAAAATCAAGGAAAAAATCAACAATGATAACAGTAGTTACTGTTTAGCAAAAGCCTACAGTGCGCCAGTTATAGTATTAGGCATTCAGATTACATCAATCAATCCTCAAACAACCTTGGAAAAAAAGTATTATCATCTTCATTCTATACATAAAAATCCCAATGCTCATAGACATCAGGAAACAAACTAACAATCACAGATTTATAAAGTAGGAGAGGCAAGATTCAAATTCAGGACTCTGTTCTCAAAGCCCATGAACTTCCAACTATTCCATGAACTACTGTTAGCTTAGTCCAGTGGCTCTCAAACGAGCTTGCATCAGAATACCCTGGAAGGTTTATTAAACATATTGCTAGGCCCCATCACAAGAGTTTCTGACACCATAGCTCTGGCTCGAGGCCTGAGAATTTGCATTTCTAAATTTCTAGGTAATGTTGATGAGCTGATCACACATTGAGAACCACTGGATTAGGTTAACTTATACCATTAATAAAAACCAAGAAAGTCCACAACACTTGCTTCATTACTTGAAATAATTTTTGTTTCTTTGAAGAACTCAGACTGAAAAACTTAAGCAGAAATATTATAAACTGTTCCTTTTAACCAGCACAATTCTGACCTGAACTATCCTCCCTTCCAGTTGCAAATAAACTGTCTTCTAGATTCTTCAAGAATGAATTAAAATTTTAGCTAATCCTCAAGAAAAATGAATGAGTCCTCCTCTGTACTTAAACAGTACTCGACTCTTTTATTATACCACTGTACCAAATTTGTATATTGTCTGTTTATATGTTTATTTCCTTTCTTGGACTGTGAGTTCCTTGAAAGCAAGAGCCATCTTTTCATCTGTGTCCTCTGTGACTAGTACACAATAAATATTATTGTTGAGTGAAAATATGAACTGGCTAAATGATTTCTGAGAATGCATGCAGCTCTAATATTCAATATTAGAATATCTTCAATAGGCTTTCCCTATGAAAAACATACAACCCAATGAAGGGTATAATATTACAAAAGATTACAAGGCAGTCAACTGCTGCTTCCTAAAATTTGAATGACTGGAACACCAAATTTCTTTCTCTAATGACTTCTGAAAGGTATTCATGTAAATTATAATCCATATGGCTCATTCAAAAGGCACCTCAAATTCATGAAAAATCACTGGTTAGTTTATCTGTATGTGTATGTGTGTGTGTGTGTTTTTCTTTCAGTGCTCATCTCCCTTTGTTATTCTAAGTTCTAGTTATCCTATATACTTGCAACAAGTGTTATTTTCTGAGAAGTCTTTTTATGATTCATTTGAGGTGAGGAGTGAATTAGCTTTTCTTTCAGTTTCCACAACATTCCCTATATAAATAGGTGTAACTTACCATACTACTTTCAATTTACTCCTAGTTTATAATTTACATGTTACCCTCATCTGTTCCTCAAAGTCCAACGTACAGTTGTTGAAAAGCTTTTTAGTGAATCAATGAGGCTTACTCCCCTATTTCTATGGCACCACTAATATCCAAGGTAAGACATATTCTGCCCTAAATTATCTTCTCAAATCAGCTAAGAATTCATTCTCCCTAACAGGGAAGTTCAACATAAAACAGAATTGGGAAGTGACAGAATCTGGAACCCAACTTTGTTAGTTTCTAATAGCTCCAAATCCAAATTTTTATTCATTAAATATTTATATCTAGGTTTCAATAGTTTATATCCTGCTTCTCTTAGCACTCTGCTCAAAGGTGATCATATCATTCTCTGACATTAAAAAAAAACTCATAATATTTGCAACGCAAGTTCTTTTTCAAAATATGCAATATTTGAAAATGTCAGCTGGGCATGGTGGCTCATGCCTGTAATCCCAGCACTTTGGGAGGTGGAAGTAAGAGGATTGCCTGTGCCCAAGGGTTTGAGACCAGCCTAGGCAATTTGGTGAGACCTCATCTCTACAATAAATCAAAAAATTAGCCGGACATGGTGTTACATGCCTGTGGTTCCAGCTACTTGGAAGGTTGAGGTGGAAAAATCGCCTGAGCCCAGCAGGTTGAGGCTGTGGTGGCCCTGAGCATGCCACTGCACTCCAGCCTGGGCAACAGAGTAAGACTCTGATTCAAAAAAAAAGAAAGAAAAAAGACAATGTCGAAGTCTTCCTTTTACTGGGACAGTAGGTACAGTAGAAAGATCTCGGGCATTGGAGATAAATCTGGGTTTAAAGTTTAGCACCTCCCTAATTGCATGACTTGGGTAAATCTTTTAAGCTAGGCTTCTGTCTCCTCATATAAAAAATAGAGATAATAACGCTGACCTTCCAAGGCTGCTGTTCAAATTTCTGGCATAAATTGTTTGATAAATAAAAGCTATGATTTGGTTGGTTGCGGTGGCTCACGCCTATAATCCCAGCACTTTGGGAGGCCAAGGTGAGAGGATCGCCTGAGCCCATGGGTTCAAGACAAAGCCTGGGCAACATGGCCAGACCTCATCTCAATAATAAATCAAGAAAAAATTAGCTGGGTATGGTGGCATGTACCTGTGGTTCCAGCTACTTGGAAGGCTGAGGTAGAAGGATTACCTGAGCCCAGGTCGAGACTGTGGTGGCTATAAGCATGCCACTGCACTCCAGCCTGGGAAACAGAGTGAGATGCTAACTCAAAAACAAAAACAAAAATCCAAAAAAGTTATGATTGCTATAATTTTAATTCCTATCATTTAAGGCCTCCCCCAAATATATACCAAGAACATTTACATGGTTAGCGCAAAGATAAAGAAAATGAGCTAAATGCAACAAACATCCTAAAACTTCACGAACACCACAAATAAGGTCCTAAAACATTGTATTTCAGATAAGATTTAATGGACATTATAATTCAGAATTCTTCAGAGGTAGATCTGGCTTTACCTCTAAGAACTTCTCAGTAGATTTCCAAGATAAACACACTATTTGTTAGTGTTTACAGAAGCAATGATGTTAATGGGGAAAGTACTTTCTATAAATAAATAGTGAAGAAAATTTAAATGTGCTTTTTTGAAACTTTCTAGCAAATAAAATACTAGATATTATTTTACTACCCAAAATGAAAGGTTAAAAAGATTATATACTTGACTGCATGTTTTCATTTCTATTATTATTTTAACATATTTTGAAAAATGCTAGTAATCATTAACTTACTCTCTATAAAATATGGTAAAAATTACATTCAATTGTATCAAAATCAGAAGATAATACAGAAATCCTTTTGCCATTCTCTCTATAGGGGAAATGTACTCTGAGTTACAATCAACTAAGCACATTTGGATTCTAATTTATTTCTAAATTGAGAACTGCTTGAACTGAGAGATGATAATCCAATTCACTATACTATTATCAGTAAATTGTCCTGAATATGATACTGACAATTCTATCCTAGCAAATGAGACTACTTCTTAGACCTCTCTCTACCGGAATTCACTTCACAGCTCACCTATCAATTCTAGAGTTTATTTCACAAGATATATACCACCTCCTCGAAGTAGTGCATAGAAAAATTAAATACTATCAGTAGTCTACATTTACTTTTCATCTAATTCCTCAAACTGTTCCAGTTATTAAAACTGTTGCTAATTTTAAATTCCCTTACAGCATCAGAATACACATAAATCTGATTATTTTCTTCTATTTTACATGAACTAAATTGAATATTCTGACAGAAAACAGTGATTAAGTGGCCCTTGGTAATATTGAAAATACAGATATAAATATAATATACACCCTTGCCTTCAAAGAGTTTACAGACATAGACAAAACATAATTATAGATAAAAACACAATTATAATTAAGCATCTTATAAGAACAGGGTTTACTGGATCACAATAGTAAGGTAATATCCCTTTGGATTCATAAAAAGTACTGTACCTTTCTCGAAGTTACCCAAAATAATGAAAGATATTCTTTACTACATACACATTACTATAAATGTATAAATTTAACTACATATTTGAATCCACGCATAATTGTCTAAATTTAACTATTATTCATATACATGAGTATCTAGCTACTCATTGAATATAAATGGATATGTTTAACTATGTATCTTCTTCATAGAAACAGTTTCTACAGGTCATTTCTGACCACAGAACTGACAAAACTGGAGATTTATCACTACAAGAGCCAGAATTTGCTCAACTATTAAACTCTTCCATCCTGTTCCCCATAATTGCTTCAAAGCTATATCTTAATAATAACTAATTAAACAACTAGCATCTGAAAATCTAAAGGCTAAAAGCAGTACTTCATATTTTGAAGAATGCTTTGAGTAAGGTGAAAACACAGTTTACTCCTTAGGTAAATTTTTTAAAAAACACATAAAATAAAACCATATGTTGTTTATCATACACACATATATATAAAACCAAAAATATTAAAAGAGTCACGAAGTATTTACTCTAAATTCATGATAGAACTGGAGATGGGATACAAAGAAGATATATTTTTCTATATTGTTTGATTTCACTTTATTAACAAAAATATTGAAGTAATTATGGAAGTATTAATTATCAACTGTAATAGAATCTTGGACTGCTAAACAATTGTACTTTTCTATATTTTTAAAAATTTCTCAAAATAATTTATTTTAAATAGGAATGCTTTGACGTGCTATTCATAGATATCTTACAACTATTTTATAGGTGAAGCCACCT
Source organism: Carlito syrichta (assembly GCF_000164805.1). Classification (NCBI taxonomy): domain Eukaryota; kingdom Metazoa; phylum Chordata; class Mammalia; order Primates; family Tarsiidae; genus Carlito; species Carlito syrichta. Next base: position 502,455 of record NW_007200380.1, on the reverse strand, counting down.
TTAATTTCTTTATTACTCACATGGAAAACAGAAGCCCTAAATGGCTGTCTGGGTTCACGTTAAACATTAGTGAAGTCAGTAGATGAAAACTGGTCCATAATCCTTTATGCTTACTTGATTTACCAATCCAAAAGGCCTTCTTTTAATAACTGTCCCAAGTTCACTAAGCTGATCTGAGAGTACACTTAGTTTAGTCATCTATCCCCAGATCCCTGAGTATTCTATAAGCTCCTTGTCCCTAAGCACTGGTGCAACTCTGCTAGCTCTTGAATTATACATCACGGTGAAGGGATGGTAGATAAGCTTTCTATTTAACACTGCTATCTTACTTTTAAAAACAAATAAAAAAAAACTCTGTAAACTCCAAGCATATGTCTTATAAAATAATTTTTAATTATTTTCCCCCAAACAGATGAAAACCAGGGTCATCAAATAATGCCTTCCACTTGAGTAAAACCAATGATCTGCTAAACACTTCAACTGGAGAAATATGGGAAACAGAAGAGAGATTCAGAAAGAAGAACATAATGTTATAAACTTAGCAAACAATAAAAGCAAAAGGCATTAAAGCAGTGAGGTGTTATTTTGGAAACTGTCATGAGTTCAGTGGAAACTTGTGGTTATAGGGAGAGGTGAAGCAACGTTACAAGGGAAGGTTGAGTCTAGATGAAGTAGTACACTGATTATCACACCAGAGACTAGATTCTGTTCTGTGATGAGTGAGAAGACATCTACAGATTGCAGAGAGGAGCAGCACAATCTGGTCTGTGTTACAGGACATTGACTGCAATGCTGACTCTTTCTAGTCTTTCCTGCCCTGGGAGTCTAACAATTTGCCTGATTCTGAACTAGTTCTCTTGTACTGCCTTTCAGCCTTCTGTCTCTTCTGATCTAGAGACGTACTTGCTTTCATGTCTAGGGACTGTTAGCCCTGAAATTTGATTGACTCATTGTCTCTGCTTTGGGCTCATCTAGTTATTCCCTCTTACCTCCATGTTCCTCTGCCATTTCTAGTCCTGGCAAGAGAGAAAGCTCTACTGGGTTTTCTCTCTTTCTGTTTGGGGGACTGCAGTGAGAGCTGTTTATTGTTTCTTTGGACATACATGATTCAAATTCATCACTAGTTGTAAGACTGTAACTTTCTAAGGTAATGTTTTTATCAGATAAAAGTAAAACAACATGATTTCTAGCTTTTATTTTAAATGTTTTGAACAAATGATTTGAAATAGTTGATAATGAACTTCCCATCAAGCAAGCTGACTCTATAGTAAATCAAAGCCAGAAAACAGTTTATACTTTTAATTCCTCAAGTTTTTTAACACTCCTTTCTTGAATCATCATTTTCTGAAATTGATGAACATCTGTTCTACCAATTATATTCAATTTACGATAGTAATAATTGTAATTGTAATAACTAGAATATTATTTCCAAGTGTTCATAATTTTACATGTGCTTATACAAAGCAAAACATCCTTTCAACATTTGATGTGTGGTTGTAGCTTATACCCTTTCTCTCAATGGTTACATATTTTTCACACTATATTTTGCATGTCAGAAAACCAGTACCTTAGGATAATAATCTTGGATGGCGAATAATCTATCTGTCCTGCCTATCTAAAACAATCTACTATAGCATACATTTGCAAACATAACCTCCAATATGTAAAACAGATGAAAGCAGAACTGTTCTGTTGAATACGGGGCTGGTAAGACCCAGAGCCCCACTTAGCCTTCAAAGAACTTTTGGGCTACTAAGAACACAAATGGAAACTCACTAACCTAAAAGGTGTATACCACACCTGCAGCACCACACTTAATAGCCTAGCAGGTTGTCAGTAAATCCTCGAGGATGCTGAGTTGTCCTTTCAAGACCTTTAGAAACCACATCTTGCTATGCTGCCCGGGCTGGGCTTGAACTCCTGGAATCTGGCAAGGGGGTGGGGGTATACATCTCATCAACAAGAGTAAATGCATAATGAACATTTGTATACCTAATCCTGAATTGTACCCCACATCTTTAAAATAAAAAATCTTCATTTATTTATAAAAAAATAAAAAAATAAAATAAAATAAAAAAAGAAAAAACCACAGCTTCCTTTGGTCCTATAGTGGCCCTTTCAGCTAATGCCTCTAGATGGCACTGTTTTCACTAGGCAGCAGAAATCTAGGCTCTAATTACTGTTATTAACTCAAGCAGCCCAAACAGCAATAAACACACTCAAAGTAAACTTAGAAATAATAAGATGTCAATTTAAAGCAAGAATTAAAGTCATTTCCTAGAAATTCAGACATATAACATACTTTGTACTGGTTTGTCTCATCAGTGTTTATTGGTGAAGATCTAGAGCGGTGTTTCTGAAAATGTGATCCCAGGACCAGCACCGTCATTACCCAGAAACTTGTTAAAAATGCAGATTCTCAGGTCCCACTCCAGATCTAATTAATCAACAATTCAGAGGGTGGCCATTTGTGTTTAATAAAATCTTTCAGGCGATACTGTTGCGTGTCAAAGTTTGAGTATCCCTGATCTAGGATGAACCTTCAAGTCTATTTTTAATTTTTGAAATTATGCTATTCATATTTTGTTAAAATGTTTTTGTCTTTATTATGAATTAAGTAAGTTAGCTCACTGTGATCACTTTATCGTGATCATTTTAACATGATGTTTAATTCATTTTGCTAGTGTTCTGTTGAAAATTTTTGCATCTGTGTTCATCAAGGATACTGGCCTATAATTTTTTTGTATCGTCCTTATCCAGCTTTGGTGGCTCATTGTCTTTAATAGATATAGGCCTATTCATATTAGATATTTTTTTCCTGTGTGAGTTTTGGAGGTTTGTGCCTTTCAAGAAATTGGTTCATTTCATCTAAGTCCTTTTAATATCTATGGGACCAGTAGTGATGACCAGTCTTTCATTTCTAATATTTGTAATATGTGTTTTATCTTGTATTTCCCCCTGATTAGCCTGGCTATAGGTTTATCTATTTTATAATTTTTTCCCCAAATAACTAGTTTTTGGCTGTATAGATGTTTTTCTACTGATTTCTTGTTTTCAACTTCATTGTCTTTTTTATCATTACTTTTTTTCTGTTTGCTTCAAGCTTAAATTGTTCTTTTTTCTCTAGTGTCCTTAGGTAGACTCTTGGATTACTGATTTTACATCTTCTTTCTTTTCTAATATATGCAGCCAATACTGTTAATTCCCTTCTAAGCACTACTTTTGCTATATCCCACAAATTTTTATAAGTTGTATTTCTACTTTTATTTAGTTCAAAACATTTGTACATTACTCTTGAGACTTCATTGACCCATGTGGTATTTAGAAGTGGGCTGTTTAATCTCTAAATATTTTGGGATTTCCTAGCTATGTTTCTAGTTTAATTTCACTGTGGTCTAGGAACATATTGTGTAGATGATATATACTCTTTTTAAGTTTGTTAAGGAGTGTATTATGGTTCAGAATGTGGTCTAACAGGGTAAATGTTCTATGTGAGTTTGAGAAGAATATGTATTCTGTTGTTGTTGGATAAAGTAGTTTATAAATGCCAATTCAATTAAGTTGATTGATGGTGCTATTTAGTTCAACTATATTCTTACTGGCTTTCTGTTTGCTAGAATCGGTGAATTACAGAAAAAAGGAATTTGAAATTTCCATTTATAAAATTGTAGTGGATTCGTCCATTTCTCCTTGCAGTCTACCGGTTTTACCTCATGCACTTTGACCTCTGTAGTTCAGTACATATATGTTAGGTACCTTGGAGGATTGCTATGTTTCCTTGAAAAACTGATCATATTATCATTATGTAATGTACCTTTTTTGTTAAAATTAAAATGGTACTCCAGCTTTCTTTCGATTAGTGCTGCTACAGCATATCTCTCTACATTTTTTTACCAGTAATCTGTGTCTTTATATTTAAAGTTAGTTTCTTGAGACAACATATAGTTGGATCTTTTTTCCCTATTCTAACAGCCTGTGTCTTTACTGATGTAGTTGAATTAATACCCACCATGTTTGTAAACATTTCCTATTTGTTTCTTCTTTCTTTAAAATCTAACTTTCTTCTTCTTTTCTAGTTTTAATTGAACTTTTACATGTTCTCTCTTCTTGTCGTAATTATTTCTTTTAAATAATTTTTTTCAGGGGTTGTCCTAGAATTTGCCATATATACTTAAGTTCATTTTTTGGTCACACTATATACCACCTTACCTTTAGTTTAGGTACATTATAACTGATTATTCACAATTCCTCTCTTCCATTCCTTATTACATTGTTGAACTTTATTTTACTTATCCATATGCTATAATCACCCAATACATTGTTACTTTTATTACTTTGAACAAACAGTTATCTATTACAACAATCTAGAATAAGAAAAATAAACTTCTTTTTAACCTTTATTTAATCCTTCTCTCATGCTTTTTCTTTATATAGATTTGATTTTCTGATCTCCATCGTTTTCCTTTTCTCTAAAGAACTTATTTTAATATTCCTTGAATGGCAGGTCTATAGCAACAAATTTCCTCAGCTTTTGTTTGTCTGAAAAAAATCTTTTTTTCTCCTTTACTTTTGAAGGATAATTTCACTAGGCATAGAAATCTAGGTTGATGGCATTTTTCTTTTTTGTTTTTGAATTGGAGTCTCACTCTGTTGCCCAGACTGGAGTGCAGAGGCCGCTCCCGGCCACCGAAGCCTCGACCTGCTGGGCTCCAGCGATCCTTCCGCCTCAGCCTTCCAAGTAGCCAGAATCACAGGCATGCGCTACCACGCTCGGCTGATTTTTTGATTTATTGTAGAGATGAGGTCTCGCTGCCCTGGTGGGTCTCGAACCCACGGGTTCAGGGAATCCACTCACCTCAGCCTCCCAAAGGTGCGGGATTACAGGCTGAGCCACTGAGCCGGCTGGCATTTTTTTTTTAACACAAAATATCTCACTCCATTCTCTTCTTGCTGAAATGGTTTTAGACAAGACATTTTCTGTAATTCTCATCTTTGTTCTTCTATAAGTAAGGTGTTTTTTCCTCTGCCTTCTTTCAAAAATTTTTCTTTGTCTTTGGTTTTCTACAATTTAAATATGACCTACCTAGGTGTAGATTTTTAGTATTTACTCTGTTTAGTGTTCTCTGAGCTTCTGGACCTGTGTTTTGTTGTCTAGCATTAAGTACTCCAACTATTTCTGCTCTATTCTTTCTTCTTGATTTGATATTCCAATTATGCATATGTTAACCTTTTAAAATTGTCCAACAGTTCTTTCATGTTCTGCTTTTTAAAATTATTATTATTCTTTTTTCTCTTTGCATTTCAATTTGGGAAGTATGTATTGTTTATTTTCAAGTCCACTGAATTTTTTCCTCAACTGCTTCTGGCCTACTGGTGAGCCCATCACAGGCATTTTTCACTTTTGTTACAGTGTTTTCTAGTATTTCTTTTTGATTCTTTCTTAAGAGTTTCTAACTCTCTGCTAGTATTACCCATCTGTTCTATGCTACTATTTCCATTAAAGTCTTCAATATATTAATCATAGTTACTTTAAATTCCCCATCTGATCATTCTAAAATTGGTAATAAGCATATCTCTGAGTCTGGTACTGATGCATGCTTTGTCACTTCAGATTTTCTTGCCTTTTAACATGCCTTGTTAATTTTTTTAATTTAAAGTTAGCCATGATGTATTGGGTAACAGGAATTAAGGTAAACAGAATTTTAGTATGAGGCTTTATGTTAATGCAGTTAGGAGATGGGCTATGTTTAATATTTGCTGTAGCTATAGGTATCAGAAGTTTCAGTTTCCTTTAGTGTCCTTGTTTTTTTCTCTGCTATTGTCTTTGATTTTCCCCCCAAAAAAGAACTCCAATTAAATACAGTTTGTGTCTTGTAGCTCTTGTAGTTGTAATCTACTTTTATTATACTGGTAGACTGTTGACATTGTGGTAAAATACAGGGGAGAGAAGTATTCTATAACCTGATAAACAAGTTAGTCTTTTAGTGGGTCTGAGACCCTGTGCTATGATCTTCAACAATGTTTGTCAGCTTTTTTTACCCATAGTATGTGAGACAGGAAGACTAGAGGAGGCTGGAGTTGGCTAACTGCCCTTCCTCCAGGTTGCACAGGTCTCTGCAAGACTTCTCCCTTGGAGAGTAGGCCTTTGTTACTGAGAATGCTCTGGGCATACTGTAAAATTATTACTTCTCTTCTACCCCTGACAAAAACTATAGGGAACTTTTATCAAATTTTTGCAAAAGAAAATCTTATGGGGTTCCTAGAGATAATACCCATGGGAAGTGGAAAAGTCCCCCATGACTAGGCTTGCAGAAGTTTCTCATTCCCAAAACATTTTGTTTCTCGCAGTTCATTAAAATTACCATTTATGTAGGCTATCAGCTTATGGCTCTAGTGTCTTCTGCTTCAGATAAGCTGATCTTCACCGCATTTCCCTGTCTCTCCAGATTTCAAGTGCCAATTTGTCCTATAACCTCAATCTGATAGGTCTAAAAAAATTACGATTTTCAGTTTTGTTCAATTTTTTTCTTCTTGTGAAGATAGGAGTGACAAATTCCAAGTTCTATACGTCAGAGCTGAAACTGAAAGTCCATTATTTATTTTTACAATCATTCTACACTAAATATCTTCCTGCATAACATATGCCAATTAAAATTCTTAAACAGGTAATAAGAAGCAAATAAATGTTGGAAAAAAACACCCTAAAAATCTGTATGTAACAATTTTACTAAGGTTTAAGACACACACTTCACTGTGACATTGTCATGGGGTAAAAAAAGCACTAAAAATATGCTACAGTTCCTGGATGCTTACTTCAGCCTGGAGAAATCCTTGAGTTATTGCACAGAATTTTTAAGGCATAGGAAAATCTAATCTCTCAGTGCCAAGGTGTTAATACTTGTTTGACTTGAGGTTGAAAATATTTAAGCATAATTAAAACTATACATACCAAGTTTTCGCATTCCTTTTCAACATTGAAATTATAAGACACTGATTTTTACTTCTTATCCACAGTTTTCTGTATTGTCCAAGTTTTTAGATAATAAGTACATATAACTTTTTAATATATAAAAAAAGAAAGCTAATCAATTTCAAAAATAAATAAATAAATTGTACAATGTTACTCTCTGGAGCTAAAAGGTCAGCTTCTGAATACAAATTAAAAACTAGATAAAACTAGATAAACTGATACTGTTTACCTGACATGCAACATTTACCCAAATTAATAATACATTAATAAAGTAGTCTTCTTTAGAGGGTGTTCAGAAAGGTTCACATATGTAATCATATCATTGCTACTATATTCAAATTTTAAAATAGAAACAAAAAATCATATCTGATATGATGGTCAGAGGCCGAAGTCAGAGTATACAGTTAAGAAGAAACACAATCCAGCTGGGCTCAGTGGCTCAGCCTGTAATCCCGCGCCTTTGGGAGGCTGAGGTGAGTGGATTGCCTGAGCCCGCGGGTTCGAGACCCACCAGGGCAGCGAGACCTCATCTCTACAATAAATCAAAAAATTAGCTGGGCATGGTAGCACGCGCCTGTAATTCCGGCTACTCGGAAGGCTGAGGTGGAAGGATTGCCAGAGCCCAGCAGGTCGAGGCTGCGGTGGCCGGGAGCGGCCACTGCACTCCAGTCTGGGCGACAGAGTGAGACTCCAACTCAAAAAAAAAAAGAAGAAGAAACACAATCAAGCTGGGTGCACTGGCTCACACCTATAATCCCAGCACTTTGCGAGGTCGAGGTGAGTACACTGCCTGAGCCCAGATTTGAGACCAGCCTGGGCAACATGGAGAAACCTCATCTTTCCAATAAAATAAAAAAATTAACTGGGCATGGTGGTAAGCACCTATAGTTCCAGCTACTTGGAAGGCTGAGGTGGAAAGATTACCTGAGCCTAGCAGGTCGAGGCTGCAGTAGCTATGATCACGCCACTGCACTTCAGCCTGGGCGACAGAGTGAGACTCCAACTCAAAAATAAATAAATAAACAAGGAAACAAACAAGCATAATCAAAACTATCCTTGAATACACTTAAATCATTCATAGAGTACAGGCTTTTGTATATTCAAATTTGTATATCAATGTCTAAAAGAATCATGAATATATAATAACAAAGAGTCCAAATGTAAAATGTAACTTTATAATACAATATCTTTATAATATATAAACTCAGTAAGTATAAAAAGATGCTCATATCACTGAAGAGACATATAAGAGCCAGGAGCAACCTAGGCAATGAAGCTCCAACAACCTCTATCTTATCCAAAATTAACTAAGGAAAACCCCTTAGGACAAAACTCCCTTGATTGCAATGTCTATGAAAAGTTTAAGTTAAGTTTTCCTTTCTTCTTTTTTTTTTTAATGTGGAAGCAAAAAAAAAAAAAAAAAAAAAAGAAATCAAATTTATTGAGGCAGAGAGTAGAACAGTAGTTTCCAGGGGAAGACGTTGGTCGAAAAGCTCAAAGTTTCAGTTTTAAGATGAACATATTCTGGCGACTGAATGTACAGCATGGGCAGTGATGGATCTGTTAATTAACTTGATTGTGGTACTCATTAGACAATGTATATGTATATCAAGTCATCATATTGCAACGCCTTGAATATGCTCAATCTTTAATCAATCATTTAAATATTTTAAAATAAAAAAATTAAAAATACAAATGGAATGTTAGTATAAAAAAGATAAATTTCTGAATTTTTTTTTCTGGTTAAAAAATAAATACCTCTCACAGAAAATTAGAAATATGTTTTTAAAAGTATGTACCATTGTTCAACTCATTGGTGACCACTGCTAATATTACTCTACAATTCTTTTTCCCAGGCAAATATTTATATATTTGAGATCTTTTTTTTTTTTTGGAGTTGGAGTTTCACTCTGTCACCCAGACTGGAGTGCAGTGGCCGCTCCCGGCCACCGCAGCCTTGACCTGTTGGGCTCCGGCGATCCTTCTGCCTCAGCCTTCCGAGTAGCCGGAACTACAGGCGTGCGCTACCACACCCGGCTGATTTTTTGATTTATTGTAGAGATGAGGTCTCGCTGCCCAGGCGGGTCTCGAACCCGCGGGCTCAGGCAATCCACTCACCTCAGCCTCCCAAAGGCGCGGGATTACAGGCTGAGCCACCAAGCCCGGCTGAGATTTTTTTTTAATAAACATATTTTTTATTTTAAAATTGTAGGGTACAGTTAAGGGTTAGGTATGCAAATATGCATTGTGCAGGCACCCTTGTTGATAAGGGGTGTCTCCCCTTCCCCAGACAGATATTGACTACTGTTAGTCCCACCTCCCTTCCCCTCCCTACCCGCCCCATAGTTTCCTGCCACTATCAATCCTTTCCTTATAGTATTATGATAGATGTTCAAGGTCCACTATATAGTGAGAACATGTGATACTCAGACCTTTGTTTCTGTGAGAGGTCACTCAGTATTATAGACTCTAGTTCCATCCAGGTTGCTGCGAAATTTGTGATTTTGTTCTTTTTTATTGCTGCATAGTATTCCATTGTGTATATGTACCACATTTTTTTTTTTTTTTTTTGAGTTGGAGTCTCACTCTGTCGCCCAGACTGGAATAGTGGCTGTTCCCGGCCACCGCAGTCTCGACTTGCTGGGCTCTGGCAATCCTTCCGCCTCAGCCTTCCAAGTAGCTGGCACTACAGGTGTGCACTACCATGCCTGGCTGATTTTTGATTTATTGTAGAGATGAGGTCTCGCCAAGTTGCCCAGGCAGGTCTCGAACCCGCGGGCTCAGGCAATCCACTCACCTCAGCCTCTCAAAGGCATGGGATTACAGGCTGAGCCACCGAGCCTGGCTTTGTACCACATTTTTTAATCCACTCCTCTTTTGATGGACAGCATGGTTGGTTCCAGGTTTTTTGTTTGTTTTTTGCAAGTGTGAACATGCTAGAATTCTCACAAGTTAAAAGCAGGTAGTTTGCATTCTGTGACATTATTTCTTCCATTTAAAAGCCTTCTAGCAGTCTTCTACATGGACTCCTGGCTCTCTCCCAGCTTTCAAGGTTCTTCTCAAACTTGCCCTGCATAACAATAACATCCCTACTAAATCTTGCTCCCTTCTGTGTTAACCTTCTGTCTCTGCACTCACTTTCACCTCCCAAATCCAAATCCTATTCAACTATCAAAACCCACTGTTATGGTCTGAATGCTTATATTTCCCCAAAATTCATATGTGAAACCTTACCCTCAAATGTGATGGCAATAAGAGGTGGGGTCTTTGGGAGGTTAAGTAGGAACAGAAGGGGTCAAGAGGATGGAGCTATGAATGGGACAATTTCCTTATAAGAGTCCCATGAGAGCTTGCTTCCTCTCTCCACCATAAGAAGAGTGCCATCTATAAATCAGAAAGTAAGGTTTAAGACACCAAATTTGCCAGTACCTTGATCTTGGACTTCTCAGTTTTGAGAAACTATGAGAAATATATTTCTATTGTTTATAAGCTACTCAATCTATGGTATTCTGCTCTAGCAGCCTAAAGTGACTAAAATACACACCTACTCCACAAAGTCTTTCCTAACTCACACTGTTTCTTTTGTTTGTTTACTCCTTAGGTATTTCTACATGAACAGCAGGCAAGAGTCTGTCACTTGCTCATTCTCTGAAAATGAGAGGAAAAGCTTCTATAAAGTAAAGAAAATGGCTTATAATACTTTTTCTCCACCATTCCTCCTAGCACAACCCTGGAAAAATAGTATATGACCAATAAACATACAGCTTATTACTAACTGGTAAATAAAGAAAGCAAGTCATAAGTGGTTTAATCTACCCATATTCTTATGGAAAATTACCTGCAGAAGAGTTTAAGCATCTCTAAAAGTCCTAAAATTACTAAAATGTGGCACCATGAGCCTAATGCCACAAGCAGAAATTTCTATTGGTGTAACTCTTAACTTTAGCAGGCTTTCTAAAAACATGAACATCCACTCATAAAGGAAAATAGGTGTTAATAAGGACATACCCTCCGATGTAAGAATCTTCTTGTCTCTGGGGGCCAAGGCATGCCCTGCATGACTGATAATCCAAACTGGAAAGCGTCTGCTTGTCAAAGAGAATAAAGCCTTTGCAAATGGCACATAAAAGGTAGAAAAACCTGGGTTACCTGAGAAAAGAAGCACAGATCTAAGATTAATCAAAGCAATAAACCCACATAAGATGATGTACACACTAGAAAAGAAGAATCTATTTCTCCTCATACATTCTTCTGTATTCTTCAGAGAACCCAGAGAGAGACAGACAGACAGAGAGAGAGAGAGAGCGAAATCTGCACACTTCTATTAAAATCATATCAGTACCTTACTTATATGCGCATCAGTGGCTTTCTCTGGCCATCCAGATAAACTCTAATATCATTAATACTGTCTATGAGGCACTTCAAAATTTGATCATGCTTGCTGTAGCTGGAAACTGCTGGGGGTAGGGGGAGGCATATAACATTAATGTAGGCCCAAACTTTACCTGTACGAACACCACTTGCACACCTAACCCTGAATTGTACCCCATATCTTTAAAATAAAATAAAAAATAAACCAAAAAAAAAGATCATGCTCGCCTATCAAGCTGCATGAAAACTAGAAAAATGGGCCAGCCAAAACAGTATAAGAATCATGCACAAACTGTAGGGAGTCTATATGGGTTTCTTCGTCATTTATCATAAGTACTTATATTGTAAACAGATGTACAGTTTGATCTTTTGGAAAAAAGGCTACCAACAAATGCATGTAGATTTTTCCTGTGTGTGTACAGAAGATATTTTTGACATGGGTTTGCTATAGAGAAATAAAATAAATAAATAATATTTTAAAAAATTCAATTGGATACATCTGTAGGGGAAAATACAGTAAAATGGGGTTTTCATCTTGCAATCATCATCTGTAGAAAGTCTTCACATGTCTTACTGGTCCATTTCCATCAATATCTATTTCTCCAATCAATTAATCTATTTCTTCATGCTGTTAGGTTTTCTTCTCTTTGCAATTACATGACATGATTCTGATGCTCTGATGTAAATAATCATTGCCATCATTGTCAAATTTCACTGACTTTTCTCCACTGTTTATATCTTTCAGTTTCCTAGACAAGCAGTACAGTAAAATGGTTAAACGTATAGACTCTGGAGCCAGACTGCCTGGGCTGGCATCCTGGCTTTGCCATTTAACAACTGCAACTTGCTAAAGCAAGTCATTTAACCTCTCTGTGCCTTGGTTTCCTCATCTATAAAATGGGAATAACAATTGTGCTGCCTCATATGAAGACTAAGTGAATTAATCTATGTAAACTACTTCAATTCTGCCGGAAACATAGTAAGTACTATATAAATACTAGCTATTCAAAGTTGTTCAATGATGTCTAGCCATAATGGTGAAATATAATGACCTTATCATCTACATTGTTATTTTGCTTCTGTAGCATTTTGACCTAGTGACCCAAGACCCAAATTCCTTTTTGTGATGGGGCCATCATCATCTTTGTTAAATAGGATAAAAATGTCCTCAATTGCAGTAATATACTCTTTGTTAGTTTATTGGTCACTGTACAACTAAGGGAGAAAGAAGGGAAGAAGGACATACCAGTATAGGGGCTGTAACATCTATGGTAGCTGTGGATGGCATGTTTCATGTTTTATAAATTTAAGTCCACAGTAAGTCTGGAATTTTTTTAGTATAAAGTACAAAAGAGTAATCCAACTTCTTTCCAAATGACTAGCCAAGTGTCCCAAGACCATTTATTATATAATCCATTCTTTCTAAATTGATTTGAAATGTCTTCTGATCCAATACTAAATTTTTACATTAGCTTGCTAATTCCAATTCCAAATAATTCAGTTTATTTTTCCTTTTGTCCTCTGCCAGTACCATACTGCCTTAATTACTATATTTTAAAAAAATGTTTCAGTAACTGTTAGCGCAAATCCCTTCTCTTTATTTTCCGTTTTCTAGGCTGGTTTTATAAACTTTGGGATTATTTTCACTAGTTTCAATTTTTAAAACTCTTTGGGATTATGACTGAAATTTCATCTCATTAATACATTACTTTATAAAGATTTTATAGTTTTTATATTACTGAGTGTAACCTAGGAATGCATTATGCCTCATGTTTTACGATGCTCAGTTAAATTCTATAGATTTCTTCATATAGCTAGAAAATAATAATAGCTAATACTTTTAGGCACTATAAGCTATTACATATCAAAAAGTGTTTTGGCACTTTACATATATGAAATCATTTAATCCTCTCGAGGTAGTACTATTATTTCCATTTTATGAATGAGGAAACCGAAATACAGGGGTTAAATGACTTGACCAAAGTCACATATATGGTAAAAGCTCAAAACATAACTGATGACTGAAAAAATAAGCAAAACAAAATAATAATGAATTTTTAAAAAATCACTGATTTGTTGTAGGATCTTCTGCATGTCTTGTTTTAGTTAATCTTACAATAGCCCTATAAAGTAACTAGCATTATCACTAAGAATAATTAATGGACAGTCACTTGTATAACACCTGGCACATGGCAGATGCTAATAAATGGTAACTATTATTACCATAACTATTATTATAATTAAAAACTGCTGTAACATTAAGGAGACATGAAAGACAATGACAGGATATCTAAAAACCAATGAGTACTAGATAACAAAACTGCTATAAAACAAAGTTTTCTCCCTACCTCTAGGCTTATCTGAGTTCTTTCTCTTAAGCTTTCTGATCCACTATTTTATTTTCATTAAGAAAATAATGCCAACTACTTCATGTTCATTCATTCTATTCAGCTTCTTTTGCATATTCTTTATTGAGCACTTACTGTATGAAAGTCACTGTGTTAGACAAAAGACAGAGAAGGGCCTTTTTGAAATTTATATATTAGTGGGAAAAATACATACATAACTAAATAAATGAGATAATTAGAGTGTAATAATGAAGGAAATAAATAGGATCACATGATAGAGAAGGGAAGAGATTAGGGTGACTTGGAAAAAACAAGTCTGAGGAGTTGGCATTAACTGAGACCCAAAAGAAAAGAAGAAATCAACCTTGTGAAAATTTGAAGGAAGAGAATTAATATCAGGAGAGAAGAACAAGTGCAAAGGTCCTCAAGAAATAAAGAGCATGGTTCTTGAAGAAAGAGAATCCATAATCCTTGGTTCCTCTCTTTACATCTAATATCAGTGTGGCTAAAGCATAGTGAGAGAGAGAGAGAGAATCTTGTATTAGATGAGGTTGGAGAAGAGGGGAATACAATAATGCAGTACTTTGTGGGCTATGATAGGAAATTTGATTTTTAATCTAAGTAATATTAAAGAAATTAAGCAAAATTAAGACATGATCAGATTTTAATTTTGAAAATATTTTTCTCCCAATAAGGAGGATGGTAGGGAGAGGGGTACAATGTTCACATCTGGGAATGGACCACCTGAGACTCAATACCTACCACAACACAATATGTCCATGTAAGAAACATGCACGTATACCCCCTGAATCCTTCCTCCCCTCCAAAAACCTCATATAGTTGAAACTGAGGCTAAGGGGCAAGTGAGATCACACAGAAGTAGAGACATTCAAAAGAGTGAGTACTACTCCAGTTCTATTATTCTCTTTTACAACTGTAATAAACAACATCTATTCTCTTGGAGGCCTAGGGAATGCAATGCAAAATGCAGGCCCAGGCGTTGGTATTCATAATTAATGTGTATTAGTTCTCTCTCCTCCTTGGGTCTCCACTAACAACTCCACCATGCCTGTTCCAACTTCATATTATCCTCCTACTAATTCTACTACTTCTTGTGTATCTGTAACATAACTAGAGAAATAATCAACATAGATAATTTCATTATTCTTAACTTATTTCTCATTAGGTAAGTCTTTCTTTTGAGTCGAAGTCTCACTCTGTTACCCAGGTTGAAGTGCAGCAACATGCTCACGGCCACCGCAGTCTCAACCTGCTGGGTGATCCTTCCGCCTCCGCCTTCCCAATAGCTGGAACTACAGGGGTACACTACCACACCTAGCTACTTTTTTTTATTGTAGAGATGAGGTCAAAAGTTGCCCAGGTTGGTCTCAAAGCCCTGGCCTTAGGCAGTCCTCTCGCCTCTGCTTCTTAAAGTGCTGGGATTACAGGCATGAGCCACCGTACCCAGCAGGCAAGTCTTCTTAACCATACTTAAAAGTTTAACGTCTTTAAAGGTAGCCATTGCTTGTTATAGTTCTCTGTACCCAGTGGCACCTTGTAGCACTGGGTTGGGCACATGGCACTCACATACAATAAAACTTTTCAACTAAATGCATGGCCAGTAACATTAAGATTTAACTTATAACAGAGACAGAAGTAGAAAATGCAATTCAAAATGCTTAAATATCATTGCATACAATTCTTTATACTTGCTACTTAAATGTCATGGCTTATACTACACTTTATAAACCATGAACTAAACTTCTTTGTTAAGAAACTACAAAGAAAATTAAAAGGGTCATGTTTATGCAACTAAACAAAATACACACCCACACAGAAAGAAGTGGGGGGTGGGGGGAGAGGGAGAGAAAGAGAAAGACTGATCTCCAGGTATAGGGATGTTGAAAAACAATCCAATACAGACATGAAAAGAAAATGTTTTATGAAAGTTTTATATCAAAATGTGTTATAGGGTGAGCTCGGTGGCTCTGCCTGTAATCCCAGTGCTTTGGGAGGCTGAGGTGAGTGGATTGCCTGAGCCCGTGTGTTCGAGACCCGCCTAGGCAACTTGCCGAGACCTCATCTCTACAATAAATCAAAAACTAGCCGGGCGTGGTAGCAC
>NW_007200380.1:427630-486624 GCF_000164805.1 Carlito syrichta | reverse complement strand
GCTCCCGGCCACTGCACTCCAGTCTGGGTGACAGAGGGAGACTCCAACTCAAAAAAAAAATGTGTTCTAAACACATACTTGAACACATACACAATAGTCAAGTGTCCAAGAATAACAGAGGCTTTGGGGATCATCTCTAGGCCCTGATTGCCAATAAACTCTTTGATAAACTCTATAAATTCAATAAACTGCCAATAAACTCTAAATGTATAGATTTATGCCTTCCAGTTAACTTTGTAACTGCCATTAAGTTAATATGGCACAGCATCTATATGATAGGTGGTAAAGTGGACAGAACTTTGGACCCATCCATGAAGCTTTTTCTGCTAGATCTCCAATCACTGTGCTCACAGTATAAGATAATTCACATGACTCTATTATCCCTATATAACTGCCTGAGAATTATAATGATTCAGTGTGCTACTATAGTGAGTCCTCAAATTGCCTCCCTTACTTAAAGAAAGTTCAAGGACAATGTCACTTAATAAAAAACTCTAGATCTAAGGTTCCCTGGAAAAGATGAAACTAAATGAAAAGTTATTCAATCCGTGGATTCTGACAAATCACTCCTCACTGTTATTACTAACTTAAAAGCGAAGAATTAATTTTGCCAGCTAAAAAGGCATAGTGACTTAAAATTAAACACCAGTCTATCAAATACAGGCATAACATGGTATTTACAGCAGCTTAACAATCCTTGAAATAATGTCATCCTAATTTTCCCCACAGTAGAAATAGACTAGGCCCCCAAATAAAATATAATTCTGAATCCCACAAACTAATGAGCAGCACCAATCTACAGTGCAGCAATAAGAATAGAAGGACAAACATTAAAAAAACACTAGGAAATGAAATGTAATCTGAAAATGCCAAAGTACTATAAACAATGAGACAACGAAACAATGTTTTATGTTTCTCTCCATCTGCAGTGTCTTCACTGAGGACTCTTTTCCTTTCAAGGGTCTTCGGTAGAGGTCTCTATTCCCATCAATCAACTTTTTTGTCACTCACACATTCCCTGAAAATCCTGACCCTTAAATGACAGTTTCGCTTGCCATGCCATATTTTAGGACATTTCAAAATCCAGTTGGACTAACTGAGCCAGCACCTTTGTCCCATAATTCACTATCAAATCCAAAGAACTCCACCTACATTCAACTTCAGCAACTAATAATTCCTATGGCCACACTCTAGATCAGGTGTGGATATCACAATCCCCTGGAAGACTTGTTAAAACATTGACTGACCAACCCCCAGACTTTCTGGTTCAGAAGGTATGGGATAGAGCCCAACAACTTGCAGTTCTAATTAAAGGTTTCAGGTGATACTCCTGATCCTGACATCAACATTAAGAGCCACAGGTCTAGATCTTCATTAGCCAGAAATGGTTAACATTCAAAGCATCCTAACTCAGTCCTTCTCCAGCTCAACCTTTTGTTGTTTTAGACCTCACTCCCAATATACTTGTTATTCATAGACCTGTTCAAAAGTACATCTACTTGTTTTGGGTGGACAATTCCTTACATTCTGTTTATCTCCTATTCTAAATGATGACCACTTTCCTCAAGGCTACTACTCACCCTTCACCATGAACAAAATACCTCAACTCTTAACAGAGAAAATAGAAGTCAGATGGCAGGAACTACTTCACGTCCCCCTGATATGCCTTCACACTTTTCCATTTTAGTAACCAACTTCATATCTTTCCTTCTAGCCTGTTGTATAATGCATGAAAAAATACTCAGCTAGGCTCGGTGGCTCAGCCTGTAATCCCGTGCCTTTGGGAGGCTGAGGTAAGTGGATTGCCTGAGCCGGCAGGTTCGAGACCCGCTGGGGCAGCGAGACCTCATCTCCACAATAAATCAAAAAATCAACCAGGTGTGACAGCGCATGCCTGTAATTCCGGTTACTCGGAAGACTGAGGCGGAAGGATCACCGGAGCCCAGCAGGTTGAGGCTGCGGTGGCTGGAAGCGGCCACTGCATTCCAGTCTGTGTAACAGAGTGAGACTCCAACTCAAAAAAAAAGAAAAAATACTCACACCAAGATGCTTCACAGTAAAATTTCAGAATCTTAGGACAAAGAGAAAAGGTCTCCAAAGTGTGGGGTGTGAGGGAAGTTTCACATACAAAAGGTCAAAAATCAGAATGATACCAAGACTTCTCATAAGCAGCTCTGAACCCCGGAAAATAATAATTAATGACCTCCAAATTCTGAGGAAAAATTATTTCCAACCTAGAAGTCTAAGACATTTTCTAACATGCTGTATCTCTAAAAGATTACTTCCCTTGTATCACTTCTCAGGAAGATACTAGAATATGTGCTCCACCAAAAACAAGAGAATAAACCAAGAAAAAGAGAAATATGGTATCCGAGAAACAGGGGATTCAACCCAGGAGAAAGTGACAGGAATCCCCAGGATGGCAGCTGTTCAGAATGCCTGGAGAGCAATCAGTCCAGGCTGGAGCCAAAGAACAGAGCGTTCTAGAGAGATAGCTCCAAGAAAAACAAACAAAAAACCAACTGATTACTCAAATACACTGGGAAGATTTTTTTTTTTACTTCTAGAGAATAGACTAGAATAAATAAAATTATTAAAGCATAGAAAAATAAGCAAAAAAAGGGACAACTATTAACTCAGGGAAAGCAAACAAAAATATACAGCAAACGAAAAGTATGCATAATTCCCTATAGGCTTAGCTATATATAATAATATAATATAATATGTTATGATATACTAAAATACATAGTCATAATAATAAAAGCACTGAATACTGATGTAACCAAAACCTGTAGTATATCCATACTAGGAAGACAAGAAAAAAGAGGTGCATGATTGTGTATATGGAATGGAAAGTATAAGAATACTAATCTTCTTCTTGGTGGGAATGCAAACTAGTACAACCTCTTTGGAAGACAATGTGGTGATTTCTGAAAGAACTAGAAAGTGACCTTCCATATGACCCAGCAAATCCCCTATCGGGAATAAACCCAGAGGAACTCAAATTATTCTACAAAAAAGATACCTGCACACGTATGCTTGTTGCAGCTCTATTCACAAAAGTAAAAACATAGAACGAACCATGCTCCTATTGAAGCTGGACTGGATAAAAAAATGTGGTACATATATGCAATGGAATGCTATACAGCCATAAAGAAGGGCAAACATATGGACTTTGCAGCAACTTGGATAGATTTGGAGTCGATCATACTCAGTGATCTATCACAGAAACAAAGAACAGAGTACTATATGTTCTGACTCATAAGTGTAATTTGAACAATTATAATACTATAAGAAAGAGATTGGCAGTAGTGGGAAACTGTCAGAGGAGTGAGGGTGGGATTAACAGTTGAGGGAAATTACTAGGGCAGGGAGGGACACACCTCATCAACAAAGGTACCTGCATAATCAATGTTTGTATACCTAACCCTGAATTGTACCCCACATCTTTATTTAAAAAAAAGGATACTAATCTTTTTCTTTCATAGAGAAAGTTAACAGGTAATGTATAATATTAAAAACTCAAGAAACAGCAATATAAGTATTTCATTTAAAAATGTGGACTAAATATCAGAGGAATATACTAATGTTGGAAGTGTTTACATCTGAGAAACTGTGTTGGAACTAGAAAAGCAAATTTGTTATTCACTTTTTATTTTTATATTTTACATATTTATAGGTACATATGATGTTTTGTTACATATATAGACTATGATTATCAAGTCAGGGTATTTGAGGCATCCATCACTTTGAGTATTTATCATTTTTATGTACTGAGAACAATCCAAGTTTTTTCTTCTAGCTACCTTGAAATATACAATACATTGTTGTTAATTACAGTCAGTCTACTCTGCTACTGAACAACAGAACTTATTCCTTTAATCTTACTGCATGTTTGTACCTATTAACCTACCTCTCTTTATCTCCCCTCCCACTCCCCTACCCTTCCCAGTCTCAAGAATTTATCATTCTACAATTGCCTTTATGATATCAACTTTAGAAACGCTGATTTTAAAGATCATTTAAGCTTTATTTTCTCCTAGTGAAGCAAATAAAAACATTCCAGAGCCAAAAGAAGAGAAGTCAAGTCATATTCTGTAAAATAATAAAAGTGAGCAAGAACAAGTTCTAAAAAATATGTTACAGGGCCGGGCTCGGCGGCTCAGCCTGTAATCCCACGCCTTTGGGAGGCTGAGGTGAGTGGATTGCCTGAGCCTGCGGGCTCGAGACCCAAAAAAATCAACCGGGCTTGGTAGCGCGTGCCTGTAATTCCGGCTACTTGGAAGGCTGAGGTGGAAGGATCGCCAGAGCCCAGCAGGTCGAGGCTGCGGTGGCCGGGAGCGGCCACTGCACTCCAGCCTGGGCGACAGAGTGAGACTCCAACTCAAAAAAAAAAAAAAAAAAAAAGTTACAGGTATCATAAAATGGCAATGATTAAAAAACATGGACCTATGAAGAGACAAAACAAAATCAAAACAAAACCAAAAAAACCCACAAAAGTTCAGAAACAGGAACTCCCAGTCATAGGAGAGTCTACTCTATGATAAAGTTAGTATTGTAAACCGGTAGGGAAAAGACAGATTGTAAGACAAATGGTTGTGGGCCAAGTAGAAAATCACCTAAGGAGACAGGAAAAATAAATCCCTTCCTTAAACCAGTCCTTAAATTCTAGATGCAGACTTAAAAATCACAAATTAAACCATAAAGATAATAGAAGACATGGCAGACTTGTTTGATAATCTTAAAGTAGGGAAGGGCTTTTGAAGAAAATCCTAAAGCCCAGAGGTCTTAAAGGGAGAGACTGACCATTTTGCCACATAACAATGGCACTTTCTGTACAACCAAATAAACATCATAAATAACGTTAAAAGATAAACCAGAAAAGATTCTTGCCATGTATAACAGACATAACACAATTCAACTTTAAAATAAGAGCTATTACAAGTCAATAAGAAAAATATTGATAATATTGATAATTGAAAAATGAGTAAGGGTTTTAAACTGGCAGTGCACAGATTAAAAACCCCAAATGGATTATAAACATATAGGTTCAAACTTACAATTTAAAAAGGACTTATTATTCCTGCAGCCAAGCAAGCATCTACCCCTAACATTCTACTGACAGTGATCTAGCAAAAGTTACAAGTGACCCAGTTACAAAATCTCAGAATAAATAAATGTTCTTTAATAAAATATAATCATCTTGAAATGAAATAGAAAAAGTTTAAAAAACACTGTCAAAAATATTGATAAAGTTCTAAATATTAAGAATTTTTTGAAAAGCATATCACAAAACTGCATGTATGGTATACTTCCAATTGTGACATATATATGCACACACTCACATATATAAACAAAATAAATAACATAATACATAAAATATAAATACCAATCAAAAAAACCAAAAGCCCAGTCATCAAAATATTAAGGGTGGTTGTTATCAATAGGTCAAAATGGGTTAAAATTAAAAGTGATTTTATTTCTTTCCATAAGGTTTTCTGTATTTACCAAATGCTCTGTAATTAACTCCTAACAGTACTTTAAAAATCAGACATAGTTATGAGTGTCTATATACAATAAAGTCTCTTCATTCGGACTTTTATACTTACCGGGAACAATGAAAATAAGTAGCTTTGGCCTGTTGACACTTTGATCATTAAAGAGGTCAGTCCAGGGCCCACATTTTAGAACCTGGGTTTCAATTCCACCACACAAAATGAATTCCTCGTGGACAGGAATTTCTTCCTTGAGTTCTGAGTCCATTTCTAAATAAATGGAGAAAAGTATACGAAGAGTTAGCATAGTGTAAAACCCTGAGCCAAAGACAAGATTCAAGAATAAAAAAGGGCTAATCTCTTTTTTTTTCTTTTTAATGTAAAGATGTGGGATACAATTCAGGGTTAGGTATACAAACATTGATCATGAAGGTACCCCTGTTAATGAGGTATGCCCCTCCTGCCCTAGCAGTTTCCCCCAACTGCCAACCCCCCCCCACAACAATTTTCTATTACTGGCAATCGCTTTTCTTATAGCATTATAATTGTTCAAGGTCCTCTTATGAGTGAGAACATATGGGACTCTGTTCTTTGTTTCTGTGATAAATCACTGAGTATGATCGACTCCAGTATACTTAGAAGAAGATGTCACAAGGACGTATGGAAAATATAAGACTATTCAACTATTCTGGATTATAGGACTGCAAGGCAAATTAAACAAACCACAAGAGTAGTTAGAAACAGGGAGAAACATCTTTGACAAAATAAGACTACAGAGGAGTTTGAGTCAAAATCAGATTAGCCTTTCCTACAGCTCCCCTCTATAGTCTACATCAACAGTGACCACGAATAACTTCCACTTTCTCTCTGCTGTGATTATTCTCTTTTAGTTCTGTGCATTACCACTGAGACAGGTTCCCTTACTCTCAACTGGTGAAACCTGGGATAAAAGTACAGAGGTTATGGCTTGCCCTTGCGTTCTCGCCAGAACAGTAAGAGGGACAGTGAACTCCATATGGTCTCATATTTCCTTCTTCAATTACTCTTTTCCTGTCCCAAATTCTGTAAGCATATTTTTATGTATTATTAAAGCACTATATTATTAAATTATGAAATGGATAGGTGGGAAAAAAACCCAAGATAGGAGATAACGTCATGAATAATTTCCTGAATAATCTAGGTATGTGCAAAAATGTAGGCCCAGATTATTTCTATCACTTTTCCAGGTCTGCCTCTGCCTTCCTGGCTTATTGATTGCACCAAATCTCAAACCTTTATTGGTCTTTCTATCTTCCTCTTTCACTATATTCCACTCACTCAAAACCCTCCAAAGTCAAGACTCAACATGTATTTCAAGCTTTCTCTCCTCTTTATACTTTACAACAACCTCACACTCTAGTCTGTCTTGTCTTTGCATTTCCTTAGTGTCCCTATGCTTTTCTGCTCCCATAATTCTGCTCATATTTAATTTTCCAATCACTTCCAGAATGCTCCCACCCTCATGCAGTTATCAATTTATTGCCTCAAGCTCCAAATTCATCCTCCATCACCTGCTCTGGGAAAAAAAATCTGGGTCTTTAAAATATTTTTTCTTTGCCATGATGTTAATCTCTGTCAGTAGAATGCCCTAGAGAGATTCTGCAGGAGGAAGGTGTTTTCTCAGCAGGTTTCTGGAGAGTTTATGTTTCTCCTCCCCTTCATGGCTCTATTGCTATGAGATTTCTCTACTGCAGTGGTTTACAACTGGAGATGATCTGCCCCCAGGAGAGATATACCAATATCTGGAGCTATGTTCTGTTGTCACAACTTGGGGAACGACTGTCACAGAGTAATTAGAGGCCAAGAATGCTGCAAAACATCCTATAATACACAGAACAGCCCCCCACAACAAATTATTATCCAGCCACAAAAGTTAATAATGTCAAGGCTGAAAAACAATGCTTGGTGCCTATGGGTAACAGGTTTCTCCAACATTTGGCTGGCAGCTGTGTGCTTTCTTTCCCCACTTCTCTACTCAGGCAGCAACAGCACTGAAGCCAGGAGCCCCAGGCAAGGTGGCTACTCCCTAAACCATCTCCAAAGCCCACATGCATATTCTCGGGCAACCAGCCCCTTGACCTTTGTTTCACACAGCAGCCTGGTACTATCCTGCCCAAAGCCATAGAGAGAAGTGTTCTAGATTGCTGCACAGGGAGCAACTTCCAATTCTAGCAGTACCTAAAGTGAGTCAACGTCCTCTGTACTCACCTACTAGACTAGACTCACCTGCACCAGTGCTCTGATTCCCTCTGCATGCCCTCCTGCTAGTCCTGCTGACACCGTGATTGTGCATCAGCTTTGGCTCAGGCAACCCAGCAAATTTCTCTGCCATCCAACGGATTAGAACCATACCTTCCATAAGGTCTAAACCCTCGTTTCAATTTTGACAAGATTTTTGTCTAGAAATCTTTCCCACTTTAGACTGACTTCCTGCATCAAGCCTTCCTTGAGCACTCAAGTAAAAGAAATTGCCTCTTCCTCTAAACTCACAGCATCTGTCTTTATCATAAGGTGGCAGTAGCAAAGGCAGTCAACTAAATTCTACCTGGTGAAACTTGTTACTCATGGCAAGCCACACTTTCCCACAGCACCACAGTTAAGAAAGTCACTGCAATCACCACCAGTCCCTCACCAGACTGAACATCTTAAGACAAATGTAGCGCTGGCTAAGATGTAGTGAAACGAGAAATTCCACACATTGATGGTAATAATGGAAATGGTCTTTGGAAAGCAATTTGATAGCATGGATCAATATCCATAAAATGCAAACTTTGATTCAGTCATTTTGGGGAATCAATTCTAAAAAAACCCAAACTATATTTTTTAAGACTGATGCATGATTGCTATTCTTAACAGTAAAAATGGTCATTAATAGATGAATGGTTCAATAAATTATGATACTCCATTATACAGACTCTAAAAAGTACATATATGACATTAGAGAATTATTAAGTAAACTGTAGTCAAATATAATGATTAAATATTATGTTCTAACAAAATTGCTCTGCTAAGTTGGTTATAATGTATGCATTTACTTGCTAACATTTCTAAAATTTCACTGTCAGTTTAGTAGTTTAGGGAGAGAGAAGAAATAAACATATATAATCTAACCTCCATGTATAACCAAAAATCCAAACCAATTTTCTGAAATAATAATACTTGGGGAAAAAAAAATCCTCAATTAAAAAGTAGGGATTCCTCTCTATTCAAAATATACTGACTGACTTAAATAAAAGTATCGCTTCATCTTTCCTTAGCTCCCCAAAGTAACGGAATCATTTTTAAGTTCACTAATAAATGTCACTGGAGCCAGTCTCCAAAACTATCACAAAACACAGTATATTTATAAAAGTTCTGACATTTATAATGTGTTAGAAACAATATTAGATTTAGCTGTTAAACATAATATTAAATTAGAGCACTGATTGAGAAGACACTGGCCAAACAATACTTTCACCAGAAGAGAATCGAAAGTTATTAAGTATAAATTAAATATATTCAACTCATAAATACTCAGCTTCAAGTAAATGATATCTTGGGAGTTTGATTTAGCCCCCAAATTAATAAGAATTTAAGTAGATATAAAATTCAAACAACGACTATAAAAATTGGGAAACAAAAAAGTAACTGCAACTCTAACACCTCAAATAAGATACAACTGGGAAACATGAAGCAAACATAAGCATTTATAAAGCATCTTTTATTTAACTTCACTCTTATATTTCTGAATCCCACACAGACATGTAAAAGAAATAACGGAAAATTTGAGGTATGAGAATTCAAATTCTTCCTTACTAAAAATACAAGGTAATTCAGTTCTGCAAATAAGTGTCAGACCACAAAAGGTAATGTGTTGTAATTATATATTGTTAACAGCTAATGGCCCCGCCTTCAGTCTTAGCCTATAAGCAATCTTAATAACATCAATTTTGACAAGCAGCAATAGTTACGCTGGATAAAAACCAAGTGTGGATACAATTTGTGCAAGTCTATTTTCCTATTTTTATTTGCTTATTTTAATGGACCTCTAGTTTTATTTAGGAAGAGATTCTTCTCCAATTAAATCTTATAAGAACCTAAGCAATATCTAAAAGAGAAAAGAAGCATTTGACCAGTATAAGTTTTAGAG
The DNA here is from genome assembly GCF_000164805.1 of Carlito syrichta. NCBI lineage: Eukaryota > Metazoa > Chordata > Mammalia > Primates > Tarsiidae > Carlito > Carlito syrichta. The sequence goes on along the minus strand of NW_007200380.1, from coordinate 476,961 downwards.
GTTCAAATTTATATTTATTGTAAATTATTTTATTATAATATTTAATAATATAAATATATTATAAAGTCATTGGCTGGTTTATTTATAACATATGTTTATACTGTCATAGACTTTAATATGTAAAATATTATATATTTATTTAGAATATTTACCATCAAGTCTGACAATGAGAACAATTAGGCTGTAACTAATGAACAAAAATATGTGAATATGGAGTTATACATACATCTTATTCATCCTCAGCATCCAAATCATATCTGCATTTTATTTTGGCTACTTGCTTTATTCACGTAAGAACTGCAAATGGCTTTTTGAAAAGCCTGTGCCGCAATGTCCAGACAGTCTTTATTAAACTACATTAAAATTGAAAAAGAGGTAAATAAGACAGTTTCTTTCAAAGTTAAAGGACTAACAATATCTAATAACTTGTATTATTAAACACATATATAAGGTGGATAAGAAGCTTCTAAACTTCCTCAAATTCCAAAAACTTTATGCATAATTATCAAATGTGGACAACTTTGTGAACTGTGTTATTGTCCCACAATGACACACAGCAGAGCATACACTTTGGGTAATGACTGACAATTAGTGCCATTCCTGAGCATATTAAACCTACTTGTAAAATATTTGTAAAATTTTGGTGACTAGACAAGTACAGATTTGATTTTTAGAGGCCCAGGGCGGAGATACAAAACTTGTAACTGATATATATCCAAACCATATAAGAAGAACAAATATATAAATATGTATGTGTGTGTGTGTGTGTGTGTGTGTGTGTGTGTATATATATATATATATATATATAAATGTCAACAGAGCTTTATATCAAGTCATTTAAAAAAATAGTCTAGCAGCAAACATTAACATGCTAGTGACCTGTATATAATAAATGTTTAGTATATTACACGGTGAGTCTGGAAGTGGTCTTTGAGGTTTTTTGTTTTGTTTTGTTTAAAACATGTCAGAATTAAGTCTAAATTTACTTTAGCAATGACAGATCAGCTTGTTTCCAAATAAACCTCCACTGAGAATTAGAAAGGTCAGATAAATTTTTTTAATCTGTTAAAAAAATCAGTAACCACTAAAAGAATTTCACAAGAATGTGTATGTTAAATAAATTATGATAATCCATTATACAGACAAGTTAGTAAAAGAGTAAACAAAGTATAATTAATATAAAAATGAGCAAAAAGCAGAGATGCAGTAGAGAACAGAAAACACGACATATCAAGTACCCAGCAAAAAAGAAAAAAAAAAAGTATGAAATGCAGATAAAGGCATGAATGCAGGAAAGTTTAAAGTTTTGAAATGCATATACTAAGGGGGAAAAAGGCTAGAAATAAAGGATTTTACCATTTTGCTTAAGGAATTAGAAAAAAATGAATCAAAATAAAATAGAAAGGGTCAATAATAATAAAGAGCAGAAATTAACAGAATAGGAAAGTTTATATTAGAAAGGATTAACAAAGTCAAAAGTTTGTTTTTTGAAAAGACCTTTTAAATAAGTAAACTCCTGAAAAGACTCATCAAGAGAGGGCACAAGTAACCAATATTAGAAGTAAAAACAGAATCATTCCAGATTCTACAGACATCAAAAAAGTAATTAAAAATAATATTATGAAGAAATTTCTGCCAATAAATTTGACATGAGAAAAATTTTTTAAAAGATACAAAAACCCAAGTAGACCCATATCTATTAAAGATACTGTATGATCATTCCTGGTTTAGATTAAATCGATACTTAAAAAAAATAATATCAGTCTTACACAGAGTTGTACAGAAGGAAGAACCATTTCCTAACTCATTTTATGAAGCCAGCAAACCTTGATATCAGTATCTGACAAAGACATAAGAAAGAAAAATTATAGACCAATTTCTCTTCATGAACATAGATGCAAAACTTCTGCTCAAAATATTAGCAAACCAAATCCAGTGACATACAAAGAATACACGACAACCAAACTGTATATACAACAGAAAGGTTTAAGCGTTCAAAATTTAATCAATTTAATTTACTACATTAACAGACTACACCCGGAGAAACTCAAATCGCTCTATGAAAAAGATACCTGCACATGCATGCTTATTGCATTATTCACAATAGCAAAAACATGGAACCAACCATGCTGCCCATCAAAATAGGACTCGATTTTTTAAAAAGTGGTACATATACACGATGGAATATTATGCACCCATAAAGAAGGACAAAATTATGAACTTCACAGCAACTTGGATGAACTTAGAGGCTACAATACTGAGTGATCATAGAAACAAAGAACTGAGCACCATATGTTTTCACTCATAAGCAGACCCTAAACAATTACCGTAATACTATAAAAAAGGGATTGGCAGTAGTGGGAAACTGCCAAGGGAGAGGGAGTACGGGATTGGTAGTAGTGGGAAACTGCCAGGGGAGTGGGGCACGTCTCATCAACAGTACATGCATAATGAATATTTGTATACCTAACCCTGAATTGTACCCCACATCTTTAAAATAAAAAATTTTTACAAATGAAAATCATATAATCTCAATTGATTCAGAATATATATTTAATAAAACCCCAATACAGTCATGAAAGATGCTTTAAAAAGAAGAAATAGAAGGATCTTCTTCTATAAAAATATAAATATGAAATATATATTATTTTCATATAGTACAAATATTAAAAACCTACAGAAAACATTTTACAAAGGGTGAAATACTGAAAGTTCCTCTGTGTTTAAGATCAAGATATAGGGGAGGCTGAGGCAGGAAGATTGCTTCAGCCCAGGAGTTCAAGACCACCCTGGGCAACATAGCGAGATCTTTTCTCTACCCAAAAAAAAATCAAAAAATTATCCAGGCATACTGGCACATGCCTGTAGTCCCACTCAGGAGTGGGACTGAAACAGGCTGAGGCAGAAGGATCCCCTGAGTTCAAGAGGTCAAGGTTGTGGTGAGCCAAGATCGTGCCACTGGACTTCAGAGTGGGTGACAGAGTGAGACCCTGATTAAAAAAAAAGATATAGAGGTCTACTAGCAACACTTCTATACTGTATTGAAGTCCTAGCCGATGCAATAAACAAATATATTTCTATATATCAGCAACGAGCAATTAGAAAATAAAAATTTTTTAAGTTATCACAACAGCATAAAAAAATCAAGCACTTAGGAATAAATCTAACAAATGATGCAAAAGACCTCTACACAAAAGCAATATGGTTATTGACAGAAATTAAGTAATAAGGAGACAAATCATATTCATGAACAGGAAGATTCACTAATATAGAGTAAACTCTACATTAATTCACATATTTAGTAAAAACTCCAATCAAAATCAACAGATGTTTTCCTTTCCTTTATTTAAAAATGGAAATTGGAAAGTGAATTCTAAAATGTATATGGAAGTATAGAGTCAAGAATAGTCAAGACTATTTTTGTTTGTTTGAATCAGGGTCCCACTCTGTTGCTACCCAGGCTGGAGTGCAGCAGTGTGATAATAGCTCACCACAGTCTCAACCTCTCCTGGGCTTAGGCATTCCCTCCCACCTCCGCCTCTTGAGTAGCTAGGACTATAGGCATGTGCCACCATGCTCAGATGATTTTTTTACTTTTGTAGAGACAAGGTCTTGCTATGTTGCCTAGGCTGGTCTCAAACTCCTAGGCTTAAGTGATCATTCCGCCTCAGCTTCCCAAAGGGCTGGAATTACAAGAGTGAGCCAATGTCTGGTCACCAAGACAATTTTGAAGAACAAACACAAAGTTGGAAGACTTTATCCTATATCCAGACTTAATAAAAATATATAATTACTAAACACAAACACAAACAAATAGACAAAACAGTAGACAAAAACAGGAACTCAAGAAACAGATGAAAACATACTCATGATGAACAACAGTGGTGTCCTTGCAGGGAAGCAAGGAAAAGAAGTTCTTTCAAATAAAGGATGCTGGGTCAACTGGATATCCAAGTAGAAAATAAATGAATCTTGACTCCACTCACACCATACACAAAATATAATACCAGGTATATTGTAGATCTAAATATGAAAGCTGAACAATAAAGCTTCCAAAAGATAACATTAGAACATACCTTTATCAGTGTAGGGTGATCAAAGGTTACTTAAACAAGTTAATAGTATGCATTAAAGGAAGAGATTTGAAATTGCATCCATTAGAATTAAGAACTTACAGTTAGCAAAAGACATAATTAGAAAGCAAGTCACAGAGTGGAAGACACTATGCTTATAGACACACACAAATATATACATATATGTATAGTATTCTGAATATGAGCCTGTTGATGGGAAATAAACATATATATACACACACACATAAGAAATGTGCATATCTTATATATACACAAATATATATAAAATATATATACATATAATATAGTTTTCCCACAATAGGCACATATCTGGAATATACAAAGAGCTTCTACAAATCAGTAAGAGACATCCCAATAAAAAAAACCAGGAAAAGTATCTGAACAGGCACTTCACAAATGAGAGTAGCCAATAGCCAATAATCATAAGGGTTTTCTAAAAGAGTCAAAGAATATTGATATGGAAACTTTCAGAAAATATTGGTTAGGAAGGAGACCAAATTGCTGGATATATACAGGCCGGTACTGAAGCTGTTCTACTCCAGACTATGAAGGCCTTGAATGCCAAGCTAACAAATCGGAAAACCAGTAATTTCAGAGAAATGTCTTCCAAGGACCATGTACCCTAAGCTAATAGTTACTGCATTTACAAAAAATATTGCTCTCAGGAAATACTGAATGTTCTAGTTACTCTTGCTACATAACATACTATCCCACAACTGGCTTAAGACAACTATTGTATTATGCTCACAGATTCTGTTGGTCAGGAATTCAGAAAGGGTACAGCAATGATAGTCTGTCTCTAATACAAAGTCTGGGGCCTTTGCTGGGAAAATTCAACAGCTAGGTGTGATTTGATCACTGGGGGCAGGAGTCATCTAGAAGTATGTTTACTTAAATGACTGGTGATTAATGCTGCTGTCACATAGGTTGTTATCCTGGAACACCTGCACGTTCCCTCACCATCTGTTCTCTCCACACAGGCTTCTTCAGAATGTAATGGCTGAGTTCCAAGAGCAAGTGTCTCAAGAGAGCCAGACTCAGGCTATATCACCTTTTATGACCTACCTTTAAAAGTTACATAGCAACACTTCCAGGTTAGTCACAAGCCCACCCATATTCAAAGAGAGCAAAATGAATCCCTCTCAGTAGGAGAAGTGTCATATTGCAAAAAGAACATGTGGTATGAGAGTTATTGTGGCATCACTGTAAAACACAATCTACCAAATTAGGCTAAAGATTCATAAGTTTTAGTTTTGCAGAACTTTTCAAAGTATACTGGTAAGAATTTAGAAAACTGAAGAGGGAGTCATAGTATAGAAACTTAAAAACTGATTTGACCATATTTCATCAATGGTAATCTTATTAACAGCTCTAATTACTATCTCACCTCCTTTCTTAGAGCAGTTTGGTAAAATGTTGGAGGCATAAGAAATCTGGTAATTTTTAGAAGGGAAAGAGACTCGATTTAAAGTTTTTTAAAAGATGATTGTGAAAGACAGAAAAAAAATACAAGACTATACCAGCGTTTGGAATCTATCAAAATAATCTAAACAAGAAATGATGGCAAGAATGGGAACGAAAAAGGAATGAATGACAGCCTAAAGTCTTGGTAACAAATTCTGTATGGAGAGCCACAGAAGGGAAAGTGATAGAGACGACTGAGATTTTGATGCCAAAGATGAGAGGAATGGACACTACTCACATATAGAGGGATCTACAAGAAAAATGGAAGCTAACTGGAGGACAGAAAGTTGGGTTTATTAACAAACATAATGTAGATTTCAAGAAAATAAGAAACAAGGAGAGAAGACAATGGGAGCCACAGAACTAAAGCTCCAGAAAGAGCAAAGTAGAGATATGGTTTGTTGGGCTGTGTCTTCTTTTTTTGAGTTGGAGTCTCACTCTGTCACCCAGACTGTCGCCCAGCCTCGACCTGCTAGGCTCTGGCGATCCTTCCACCTCAGTCTTTCAAGTGGCTGGAACTACAGACGTGCGCTACCACGCCCGGCTAATTTTTTGATTTATTGTAGAGATGAGGTCTCGCCAAGTTGCCCAGGCGGGTCTCGAACCTGCAGGCTCAGACAATCCACTCACCTTGGCCTCCCAAAGCTCGGGATTACAGGCTGAGCCACCGAGCCCAGCTGGGCTGTTTTTTTAAAGATTTCTTCTTTCTTGGCTTTTGTAACACCTCCCAGGCCTAGTCAGAAAGTTTCCCTTTCCTGTTCCCTCTTCCTGAAGGTTCTTCCCTGGGCTTTCCTCTCTTATGCACTCCCTGCGAAGTTATACCTACTTTGAGAATTAGCCATGTAGAAGAATCCTTGTATCCATGTCTCAAGTTTCTGTTTCACTTTCCAACTACTAAGCATTTTCATCTGGGTGCCCCATCGATGCATCAAACTACACATCATCAATATCAAAATCATCTTGTTTCAAAAATCAGCCGTACAAACTATACATCCTGACTTCCCTGTTGCCATATATAACACCACTATTCTCCCAAATACCCTAACTCAAAAGCTTGGGCTACTCCTGCTATATTACACCTGTAATCTTGCAATATTTATGGCAAGAAAGTCAGCAAAAGAATAAAAAAGAACAATTAGAAATGGGCATGAACTAAGATATGCAAAATAATGTAAGCCAGAGGGGAAGCATTTTAAGCAAATTGGAGGATGGTAATACAATTTTTTAAATAGGTAGGGGGTGGTAGCTCATGTCTGTATCCCAGCACTTTGGGAGGCTAAGGAGGGAGGACTGCTTGAGGCCTGGAGTTTGAGACCAGCCTAGACAACATAGAAAAACCTCATTACTACAAAAAAAAAAAAAAAAAAAAAAGACCAGGTATGGTGGCACATACCTGTAGTCCCACCTACTTGGGAGGCTGAGGTAGGGGAATAGCTTGAAGTCCAGGAGTTCAAGGCTGCAATGAGTTACAATCATGCCACTGTTCTCCAGCACCATGTTTATTTTTAACAATTTTACTTGTAAACACATATATAATTCTTCTTATATGGATAAATGAGACATAATACATGCTGGGATTTTTTTTTAATGGCCAATTTAAAAAATTGTTTTGCATCATGACTCCCCTTTACCTCTCCTTCTTCTCTCCATCTGTATTACTCCCAAACCCATGCTTTAAGCTTAGTATAAAATCCTCCATATTCTTCTATAATCATATATAAATGTACAAGTATTTATATATTTCATAGTAAATATGAGTTGTCTGTGACAAATGGGAACATATTACACACACTTCTGTGTATTTTCCTTTTATACTTCATAACACCTGGAGGCTGGGCACAGTGGCTCACCCCTGTAATCCCAGCACTCTGGGAGGCTGAAGTAAGAGTATCACTTGAAGTCAAGGCATTTGAGACCAGCCTGGGTCATAGTGAGAACCTATCTCTAAAAAAAAAAATCCAGGTGTGGTGGCATGTGCTCGTAGACCCAGCTACTTGGGAGGCCAAGGTGGGAAGATCACTGAAGCCTGGAAGATCACTTAAGCCCAGAAGTTCAAGGCTGCAGTGAGCTATGATCACACCACTGCAGACTAGCCTGGGTGACAGAATGAGACCCTGTCTCAGAAAAACCCCAAAACACATGGATATCCTGCCAGTATAAAACTGAAATTTTAAATGACTGTCTTCCTGTTGACAGGCACTCAACAAGTTCCTATTTTAGAACAATGCAGCAATAAGTACCCTTAAATACCCATATTCTTACATATATCCATATGTACCAATGTCTGTTTTTATAGGACAGTGTGCAGTTACTGGATTGAATTTTAATAGGTGTTGGCACATTATAAGTGGTACCACTGTTTATAATCCTTGTAGTCTGTGGGTATAAAATATCTCACTCTTTAATTTGCATTTCTTTGACTACAAGTGTATCTGAATATCCTTTCATGTTTGTTAGCCTTTTAAAGATTCTTTTCTGTTCATATCATTTGCCCAGGTTCCAACTGAGTTACCTTTTTCTTACTTGTTTGTTAAAAAACCTTCATAAACTGCAGATAGTAACCAATTTCTGGGCTTCTATATGTTACATATGGCTTCCTAGATGCTTATTTTAATTTTGTTGTTTTATTTTTTACATTTAAACCTTTGATCCACCTATATAAGGATCGAACTTCCTTTTAGATGGAGAGCTAACATGCTAATATCACTTAAAATAGAAAACATCTTTCCTCCCATTTAATTAAAACTCTTTTTCATGTAGTATTTTTTCATACTTACTAGGAAAGAGCTTCTTAATTACAGTGCCACACTGTCCATGAATCTGGTAATTGGGCCTACAGTTCATTTTAAATGTGGTAAGGGTAGGAATTAGACTGATAAACCCTAGGAGTCACTATTACCTATATCTCAAGTATGGCTACTGAACATTACCTGGCCTACTTAAAATCTTCAATATTATTCAAAGGAAAGGGGAAAAGGAAAAGACTTTTTAAATTTGGACGTATATCACAAAACTACTTTAAAAATTTTAATGAGCAAATTTTTTTTTTTTTTTTTTGAGTTGGAGTCTCACTCTGTCGCCTGGGCTGGAGTGTAGTGGCACACTCACGGCCACCACAGCCTTGACTTGCTGGGCTCAAGCTATCCTTCTGCCTCAGCCTTCCAAGTAGTTGGAACTACAGGTGTGCACTTACTTTTTTCCTTCAAAAAGTAAGAACAAAATATAATTATAAAATTGAAAAAATAATAATTGAAATAAAAAAACCTGCTGGATGGGCTTAATAGTAGAGTGGAATTGACAGAGAAAAAAGCCTCAGTGAACTTGAGGACAGATCAATAGAAGTTAATCAGTCTGAAAAAGAAAATAGACCCCCCCCCAAAAAATGAGCAGGCATCAAGGACTTGTAGGACAATGACATAATCTAATATTTGAATAATCAGAGTTCCAGGGAAAGAGGAGAAAATGTGGAGCTGAAAAAAAAATTTAGAGAAACAATAGCTGAAAAGTATCAAATTTGAGAAAAGACAAAACTATAGAGCAAGAAGTTGAGAAAATACAAAGTAGAAAACTTTCAAGTGGAAAACACAAATAAATAAAAGACATAATTATCAAACTTTAGAAAACTAAAACCATCAACAACAAATTTTTAAAGCAGCCAGAGAGAAATGACATATTACATATAAGGGGGATAATCATTTGAATGTCAGATTTCTAATCAGAAGCCACAGAAACCAGAAAGAAGTGACACAACATTTTCCAAATGTTGAAGAAAAAGAACTTTCAGCCAGGCATGGTGACTGAAGCCTGTAATCCCAGCACTTTGAGAGGTCGAGGCAAGAGGATTGCTTGAGTCCAGGGGTTCAAGACCAGCCTGGGCAACTTGGTGAGACCTCATCTCTATAATAAATCAAAAAATTAGTGGGGAGTGATGCACGCCTGTAGTTCCAGTTACTTGGAAGGCTGAGGGAGAAGGATAGCCTTGAGCCAGCAGGTCAAGGCTGTGGTGGCCGTGATCATGCCACTGCACTCCAGCCTAGGCAACAGAGTGAGACTCCAACTCAAAAAAAACAGAAAGAAAGAAAAAAGAAAACAGAACTTTCAAGCCCGAATTTCGTATCAGATAAAACCATCCTTCAGGAATAAAGGTGAAAAAAAGACATTCTCAGATGGAGGAAAACGAAAATATCTTGTCACTAAGAGATGTATCTTTAGGAGATTCTCCTGAAGAAGGTTCTCCAAGCAAAAAGGAAATGATGAATAAATAAGGTTAATGTCAGTAAAGAAAGAACAACAGAATGCATACAAGTAGTGGTAAATATAATGGAAAATTCTTCTCATGCATTTCTTAAATCATATTTAGTGGCTGAAGTAAAAGTGATAACATTTGATGTTCTGTTCAATGTACACAGGAAATACAAAAATTATATTAAAGAAGTAGAAAGGGTAAAAGGATCTAAATGGAAGAAAGGTTTTTACATTCCACTTGAAGTGGTGTGGTATAAGTCAATACAAGCAGACTATGTGATAAGTTATTATGTATATTGTTATACCTAGAGTAAGCACTAAAAAAGTATACTAAGCAATATACTAGAAAACACTGTAAATAGTCAAGTAGAATTCTAAAAATATTCAAGTAACCTACAGGAAGGTAGAAAAAGAGAAACAGAAATGAAAAATGGGGGAAATAAACAAATTTTAAAATGGCTGACCTAAGCCCTAAGATACCAGTAATTACTTTAAATATAAATGATATATCAGTTAAAAGACAGAGATTGGCAGGACAATTTTTATTCCTTAAAGACACAAGTATATACTGTCCATAAGAAATTCACCTAAAACAAAATGACAAAATGACACTGGTAGGCTGAAAATAAAAGAATGAAAATATATGTTATGCAACATTATTTTTTTAAAAAGTTATAAAATAATGTTATATCATTTTAATAAAATGGCTATATTACTATTAAAGTAGACTTCAGAGTAAAAATAATTATGGACAAAGATAAAAAGATTAATTAATCAAGAAAACATCTTAAATGTATATACACCAAACAAGATATTCAAAATACAAAGTCAAAACCAACAGAACTAAAAGAGGAAACAGAAAGATCCACAATTATAGTTGAGACTCTCAGTAGCAAACAGAACTATCAGACAATCAACAAGGTACAGGAATCAGAACACCACCATCAACAAAAAGTATGTAATCAACAAATATAGAACATTGCACCCAGCAATAGCAGAATACATATTTTGTTTAAGCGCCCATGGCAAGTTGCCAAGATATACCATACTCTGTCATAAAACAAACCTAAATTTAAAAAACATTTTAAAATCACACTTTTTATTTTCTGATCCCTGTGTAATAAAAAAACTAGAAATCAATAACAGAAAAATAACAGACAAATTTTCAAAAACTTGGAAACTAAAGAACACACAAATATTTCATGGCTCAAAGAAATTTCAAATAAAAATTTAAAAATATACAAAACTCAATGAAATTTAAAATACAAGTTACCAAAATGTGTGAGATGCAACTAAAGCAATGCTATAGGGAGATCTCAATTCACTACTCACAGAACTAGAAAAAAAAAAAAAATAAGGAAAATAAACCCAAGTCAAGCAGAAGGAAGAAAATAATAAGAGCAAAATCAATAAAATTGAAACTAGAAAAACACAGAAAATCAGTGAAACAGATCTTTGGAAAAGATCACTAAAATCAATAACCTACCACTGCAAAAGATAAAAAGGGAAGACATAAATTAATACAGTATCAATAATGAAACAGGTTATCCCTCAAGACTATTCAAACTACTATTACCCTGACACCAAAACCAAAGATAGCACAAAAAAAGAAAACTACAAACCAATACTATTCCCATGGAATACTATTCAGCAATATAAAAAAGAAAAAACGGCTGATACACACAATTTGGATCTCAAAGGAATCTTGCTGAGTGAAAATGTAAAAAGTTACGTTACATACTGTATGATTCCATTTATACTTTTTTTTTTTTTAAAGAGATAGGGGCTCTGCCTCCTGAGTAGCTAGGACTGTAGGCATGCACCATGCCCAATTAAATTTTTAAAAAAAATTTGTAGAGACAGAAATGTTGTTAGAGTGTTATTTATATAACAAAAATATAGAAGTGGAAAGATTAGTGGTTGCCAAAGGTTAGGGATAGGGCTGGGACAAAATAGTTGTGAGTATAAAGAGACAGCATAGGGAGACTAGTAGTGAGGGATTAATTCCATATCTTTATTACAGTGGTTATAAGAAGCTACACATGTAATAACATTGCATCTGTATACGCACATAAATCATTGCTTGTGAAACTGGTGAAACAAAAATAAACCCTGTGGCTTGTATCAATGTTTATTTTCCATGCTTATTGTACTATAGCTATTCAAGGTATTACCACTGGGGGAGGATGACTGAAGAGTGCAGAGGCACCACCTTGTACAAGTTTTTGCTGGAGTGCAGTGGCATGCTCACTGTCACCACAGCCTCAACCTGCTGGGCTCAGGCGAACCTTCTGTCTCAGCCTTCCAAGTAGCTGGAACTACAGGAGTGAGCCACCATCTCCAGCTAATTTTTTGACTTATTGTAGAGACGAGGCTTCGCCAAGTTGCCAGGCTGGTCTCAAACCCCTGGGCTCAGGCAATCCTCTCACCCCGGCCTCCGGAAGTGCTAGGATTACAGACCTGAGCCACTGTGATCGGTATGAGCGGCATGAAAGAGAAAATTGGGACTCCTATCTCGCAGCCCCATGTAAACTTCAAAACATACAGCTGAAAGTCAACAAATAATACAGATGCATAAATAGAATCTTTTTTACAGTTGACTGTAACTATTAAATATGTATCAGTCCCATTTTTCTCCAGAATAACATGTTGACAAGTAACTGTTTTCTATTTCATGATTTGATAATGTTGAGCTGGAGTCTCACTCTGTCACCCAGACTGGAATGCAGTGGCCGCTCCCGGCCACTGCAGCCTCCAACTACTGGGCTCCGACGATCCTTCCGCCTCAGCCTTCCAAGTAGCTGGAACTACAGGCGCGCGATACCATGACCAGCTAATTTTTTGATTTATTGTAGAGATGAGGTCTCGCCAATTTGCCCAGGCAGGTCTCGAACGTGTGGGCTCAGACAATCCACTCACCTCAGCCTGCCAAAGCACGGGATTATAGGCTGAGCCACTGAGCTCAGCCAAACTTTTTTTTTTTTGTAGTTTTCATTTGCAAAGTCCTTTTCACCCTTTTTCATCTGACTTTAACAAGACTTGAAAAGTATGCAATGCAATCAAAATAATAAGAAAATGAAAGTCAACGATTTTCAGAATCTTTGTTCAAGGTCATAAGAATTTACATGGCAAAATAAATTCTATAGTCTTGTGACTCCTAGTCCAATATTTTTCAGTCACCTATTGCTTTGAAATATTATGCAATACTAAAGAATCCAAAAAACAAATTTTAAAATATTATAGGAGACAACCCAAGTCCTATTTGAGTATTTGCTATTTGAATGACTGCATTCTAACCCATGAGATTCTTCTCAAATTTGTGCAACTGAGTCACAAAATCAAGCTTACATGATGAATATAACATCTATCACTATTTATGAAGAAATATAAAAACTAAAGCACACACTACACTCATGATGAACTTGCTGAATTATCTTTACTTGGAAAAAAGCACACAAAATTTTTCACAACTCCTTTGCTGCCTCTAAGTTATTGACTTCGACATCAAACTTTATTGTAATTATACACACAAAAAACTTTTAAAATGTGCCAGAAAGCAATTTTCAGCCTCTAGACATCAATTAAATCCAATAACTTCACAAATTTGTACCAACTACTTACAAACACTAAATACACTCATTAAAAATAACGTACTTCCCTCTGGTTGAAGTATACTTAAAGTAGATATTAAGCACTTAATCCCAAATATATAATGGTAATGCTACAAGTGACAAAATTCTGAAAGATCAAAGAAAGTCCCCAGACTGAAGGGCTTAGATTAACAGAACACAAAATATTAAAATAAAAAATTTTAGAGGGGCATCCATTGTGTTGCCTTGAATCCTATACACTGGGAAGAAGGACTTTAGCAGGTCCACAGGCCTTCCATCCTTAGATGGAAAAATGGGAAAACATACAACAGAGGCACTCCTACTTAGTGTCAGAAAGAAGTTTAAAAAAAAAAAAAAAAACCCGATGTGGATAAATATTATGGAGACTTTTCTAAATGTTCTGGTTTCTTTTTGTTGCATGTCTCTTTCTCCATGGGGATTTACTAGTAGAATTAGAATGGCTAAAAATTATAGGTCAGAGGATGGACTCTAAACTATCCCAATGTTTTGCACACAGTTCACAAAGCAGGTGTTCAGTACCCACTACAAGGGAAGACATAAATTAATGAACCAAGGATTAGAGTTCAAATCTGAGTCCTATCTTGTGAGGGGAGAAAAAAGTTAAAGGGTGAGAGTTAACAGTTAAGGCCTTACTGATGAATAAAAGGCGATATGAGCGGAGCGCAGTGGCTTACACTTCTAATACCAGCACTTTGGAAGGCGAAGCGGAGAGACTGCTTGAGCCCAGGAGTTCAAGACTAGCCTGGGCAACATAGCGAGACCTCGTCTCTACCAAAAAAAAAATTAGCCAGGCGTAGTAGCGGCGCGCGCCTGTAGTCCTAGCTTTCTTGGGTGCAGAGAGCCATGATCATGTCACTGCCCTCAAGGCTGGGCGACAGACTGAGACTCCGACTGGGGTTAGGGGTTGGGAATCGAAGTGAGCACTAGACGTCTGCTGCAGAGAACATTCCCTACCCAGATTTTGACCTCTCCTAGCACTTCTTCCGGGCGGGTTGTCCAACGTCTTTGCCCCTACTTCTCAAAGTGAGTGCCGTAAGACTCCCCCACAGGTGGGCTGCCCTTGGGGGTACAAATGGTGCGTTCCCAAGCTCAGGGGAGCGACTGCCCAACCAAGCAACTCAAGGGGCTCCCAGGCCAAGGGCTCTGAAAGCTCGCTACTATCCGTCAGGCCAGGGGAAGCGGAGGCTCTGTGAGGAGGAAGCACTCTGGCTCCAGATCCCGCGTGCCAGCCCACCCCGCCTTTCTTGGGCAAAGTCACACTGAGCACCGAGAGCAGTACCTCACCTGTCCGCCTAGAAGGAGGGCGGCTCTACCGGAGAGTCCTGGGAAGGCGGCCAGGAAGCGGAAGTCCCTTTTTTCCAGTGACGTCACAGCGCCGCGCCGCGCCGCGCGCTGCTCCAGGAAACCGATTCCTTTAGGGCCGCTGGCTCTCGGGGCTTGGGGACTTCCGACCCTGGCGTGAGGCCGGTAGTCCATATTTATTGAGACTTCCCGGAGGGTGCGGGGGTTTTGTCTTTTCTCTCGTATGAATCATATCCACCTCTTGTCTGTCATTCTTGATGTACTCCTGGCTTCTCATACCTTCTCACTTGTTCTCCGTCCTCCCCCCTCCTCCTCTGCCCATTTCCTCCTTTCTCCATTATCGGTTGCATTTCTTCCTTTCCCCACAAACGTACACAGGAAAGTTGATTCTCAGTTGACCCTGTTCACTGCTATTAATATAACCAACCTCTGATATTCTGCATATTAGGAAAATGCTGGATGTCTGTGCCAGAGGTATTATTTCAAACGTAACCACATCAAAACTCCAAGATGTCAACCTCAATAACAAGATTCAGACCATATGATTAAATATTGAGTTTATTCGAGTGTGTTGGGGCTCAAAACAATACCCCCAAATAAGTTGCCTCAACAGCAGCTGCAGAACCAAAAGTTTTTCTTGCATCCTCTCTTGTCTGCCTGTCCCATTCTCCCCTGAGGCTAGTCATAGAAACTAAAATCCCTCTTCCCCAAGGCGGAGCATACAACTCAAAATCTCGTTTCCTGAAAACAGCCATAAAACCTAAAAATATTTGGCATAAAAACTGGCCTTGAGGAAATTATCTGACCTATCTTGTTTGGTTGTAGGTTATAAGACCCTCCCTCATTTCCAAAGAAGTCCCTGCCCCACATCCAGAGGGAAATAAGACATCCTCAGAATGGCCAAGGAGAATCTAGACAGACAGTTCTTGTTGTGTTCTCCCACTCGATCTATTAGCATTGGCTCGTTCTCTTTTTGTCCAATTATATTTCTACGCAACTGTCCATACTTTGTTGAACCTAAGCATAAAAAGACAATTTCTTCTGTATCTTTGGGTCTTCATTCTACACATTACAGTACATAAGTTTGTATACCTCTTCTCTATTAATCAGTCTTTGTCATGTCAGTGATTTAAAGGAGGAAAGTTAATTTATAACAAAAGGTCAGTAATTAAAAGATCATGCTTCATGACTCCATCTTCAAAGTTAACCTTCCTCAGGGCCAAATAACTTTTAGAGACCTCAAATAGACTATTCATTTTCTTTCACAAAGGTAAAGTTTACATCCATGTTGTGAACTGTTGTATCCTCAGCACCTGGCACATAGTAGGTGATCAGTGTATATCTCTCCAAACTGCACTATAGTGGATGTAACAGTCTTATGGCCAGAGAGACAAGCAGACAAGTAAACTTGAAAATCATCAATGACTCTCACTCATGCATAGAAAAGAAGCCTTGCCCCTTTTGTATTCTACATCACAGTAACAGGCACCACCATCCTTCCAGTTGTTGGAAGTAGACTGGTACCTCTTCTTTGTCACCTCCCCTCTGTGGTCAGTTCTACTTCCTAAACATAATTGGTAGCACATAATGAATTTAGAAAAAGCCAATCACCATGCTAAGAGCTTTTCATGAATGAGCACACTTTTTATTTTAATTTTTAATCCTCACAACCATTCAATGAGGTCAGTATTAACAGAGTCTGGAAACAGACAAATACATAAAAATAAATGGTTTATTAAATTACAGTGATATTACGTGATATGTACAAATGTGTTGTCCCTCATTACCAAAGTACACGGTTCAATGCATGTGTAAAATTCCAATGAGCACGGTTCACTAATGCAGTATTTGTTTCAATCTTGGCATATGAATCTGCGTCAAGGAATTTATGCCTCTGATTTTATTAAGGCTGTGCCAGAAAAAATAACCAAGATGGCTCAATCTTTAAAAAAAAAAGAAAGAAAGAAAAAAAATTTTCCAGACCTTTTGACCACTCAGTATTATTGTCTCCATTTTACCCATAGTATAAATGAGGCACAGAGAAATTAAGTAACTTGCCTAAGGTACCTTGGCAGAGCCAAGCTTTCCTACCATATACTACTACTATATACTACTACCCTATATGCTACATCAGGGGTCCCCAATTCCTGGGCCATGGACTAGTATAAGACCATGCTGTAGGAAACAGGTAGCACAGCAGGAGGTGAGCAGCAGGTAAGTGAGCAAAGCTTCTTTGGTATTTACAGTCATTCCCCATTGCTTGCATTACTGCCTCAGCTTTGTGCTCTGTCATATCAGTGGAGGCATTAGATTCTCATAGGAGCGCAAACCCTGTGGTGAACTGCACGTGTGAGGGTTCTAGGTTACACTCTCATTATGAGACTCTCTAATGATCTGAGGTGGAGCTGAGGCGATGATGCTGGTGCTAGGGAGCAAATACAGGATAACATTATCAGGGAAGTTTGACTGCCCAGAGACCATAATAAATCAATTGCTTGCAGACTCATATCAAAACTCTATCAGTGAGTGGGAAGTGAGTTGATGTACATCAATTGTACAGCTGCATCTGGAGGAAGGCTTTAAGTCAGAATCCAACACTTGTTTTAGTCTGTGTGTGGCCTGCCCATTATTTTATTTACCACTTCTGCCTGTGCCTCTTTTCTGCACTGTGCATTTGTCTCAGTCACAGTTTTGGTAAGCCCACAAGTTAAACCTAGCCAAAATGATTTTTTAAAAAGTCGCCTGGGCATGGTGGCTCAAGTCTATAATCCCAGCATGCTGGGAGGCCAAAGTGGAGGGATTGCCTGCGTTCACGGTTTTGAGAATAGCCTGGGCAACTTGGCAAGACCCCATCTCTACAATAAATTAAAAAAATTAGTCGAATGTGTTAGCACACACCTGTAGTTCTAGCTACTTAGAATGCTGAGGTGGAAGGATCACCTGAGCCCAGCAGGTCAACACTGGGGTGGTCATGAGCATGCCACTGCTCTCCAGCCTGGGTGACGGAGTGAGACTCCAACTCAAAAAACAAACAAACAAAAAAATGTCACTGGCGAACTTCTTTGGAAAGGGGGAAAGACCCAATGATGAGACAGCAGAAGACTCTAAAACTGCCAAGAAAAAGAAAGTTGCATTTAAAAGAAAATACCAAGAGTTCTACTTAAATTACAGGTTCATTGCAATAGGTGATTCACATTCTCCAAGCCCACTTGGAGACCAGCTAGCCAATGAAACCATGAAACCTTCAAAACTGCTTCACCACGTGGGGACCAAACACCCTGCGTTAAAAGACAAGTCTTTGGATTTTTTCTAAAGGAAAAAATGTGAACATAAAGAACAGAAGCAGTTATTGAAGGCCATCACTTCATAAAATGTGTCTGCACTGAGCACATCATTCTTAGTGGCTAACTGCATTGCTAAATTTAAGAAGTCCTTTGCTGTTGGTGAAGAGTTGATCCTGCCTGCTGCTAAGGTCACTTGTTGTGAACTTTTAGAAGAAGCTGCAGTTCAAAAGGTGGCATGTGTTCCTCTTTCAGCTAGCACCATAACTCGATAAATTGATGAAATAGCAGAGGCTGTTGCACAATTATTAGAACAGATTAATGAATTACCATGATTTTTAAATTATTATATTTCAGGAAAACTGAATTGGTCATTTTGTGTTGGATTATGCTGGCTGCCATGACTGGTTGACTTTCTGGTTTCACTACTTGTGTTAAAAAGATTCCTTCCGAGAGTGAGTCTACGCACTATGTCACTCGTAAAGAAATGCTGGCTAACCCAAAAATGTCACCTGAACTTAACAATATTTTGCAAAATGTGATTAAAATTATCAGCCACATTGAAGTACATGTCTGTTCACGCAGCTGTGTGAGAAGATGGATGCAGAGCACATTTGTCTTCTCTTGTACACAGAAGTGAGATGGCTTCCTTTTTCGTTTAATTTTCTGTTTCTTTTAATTTTTTTTATCTTAAAGATGTGGGGTACAATTCAGGGTTAGGTATACAAATGTTCATTATGCAGGCTCCCTTGTTGATGAGGTGTGCCCCCCCTCTTCCCCAGGCATATTCCTACTACTGCTAATTCTGCTAACCCGCTCCCCTCCTAGCAGTTTCCCACTACTGCCAATCCTTTTCTTATATATTAAGTCTGCTTATGAGTGAGAACATTTGATACTCAGTTCTTTGTTTCTGTGAAAGATCACTCAGTATTATAGACTCTAGGACCATCCAGGTTGTTATGAAGTTCAAGATTTTGTTCTTCTTCATGGCTGCGTATATTCCGTTGTGTATATGTATCATATTTTTTTATCCAGTCCTCTTTTGATGGACAGCACAGTTGGTTCCATGTTCTTGCTACTGTGAACAATGCTGCAATAAACATATGTGTGCAGGTATTTTTTTAATAGAATGATTTGAGTTCTTCTGGGTATATTTGCAGTAGGGGGATTGTGGGGTCATATGGAAGGTCAATTTTTAGATCTTTTAGGAATCACCACACTGTTTTCCACAGAGGCTGTACTAGTTTATAATCCCACTAACAGTGTAGAAGTGTTCCCTTATCATTGCATCCTGTCCAGCATCTGTTGTTTTTTGAGTTATTGATTATAACCATCCTGACGGGAGTCAGGTGGTATCTCAGTGTTTTAATTTGCATTTCTTTGATGACTAATGAGGCTAATCATTTTTTGATGTATCCGTTGGCTGCTCATGTGTCTTCTTTTGAGAACTGTCAATTCATATCTTTTGCCACTTTGTCATGGGGCTGTTTGTTTTTTTCTTTTCGGCATGTTTGAGTTTCTTGTAGATCCTAGATGTTAGGCCTTTGTCAGACATACAGTTGGCAAATATTTTTTCCCAGTCTGTGGGCTGTCTCTCTGCTCTCTTGATGGTTTCTTTGGCTTTGCAGAAGCTTGTCAGTTTGATGAGGTCCCACTTGTCTATCTTATCTCTTATGTCATGGGCACTTGGGTTTTTAATCAGGAATTGGTTGCCAGCTCCAATTTCCATAAGGATGTTTCTGTATTTTCTAAGGTTCTTATAGTTTGAGGTTTTAAATTTAAGTCTTTGATGCATTTAGAGTTGATTTTTGTGTATGGTGATAAGTAGGAATCTTGTTTTAATCTTTTGCATGTGGTCAACCAATTTTCCCAGCACCATTTACTCAATAGGTTCTCCTCTCCCCAGGGTTGGTGGTGGAGGCTTTGTTGAAGATGAGTTGGCTAAGAAATTGAGGTTTTGCTTCTGGAATCTCTATCCTGTTCCATTAGTCTATATGTCTGTTCTTGTACCAATACCAGGCTGTTTTGATTATTGTAGCTTTATAATAGAGCTTAAAGTCTGGGAGTGTTATACCTCCTGCTCTGCTTTTTTTGCTGAGGATTGTTTTGGCAATTCATGGTCATTTATGTTTCCATGTGAATTCCTGTATTGTTGTTTCCAGGTCTGAGAAGAATGCTTCTGGCAATTTAATGGGTATTGCATTGTTGGGTGGAGTTTCTGTAGGCATCAATTAAGTCCATTTGGTCAAGTGTCACATTGGGGTTCTTATTTTCCTTGTTGATTTTTTTGTCTTGATGATCTGTCTAGGGTTGTGAGTGGGGTATTCAGGTCCCCAGCTATGATAGTGTTAGAGTCAATATCTTGTTTAAGTTCACCTAGAAGCTGCTTTATGCAAGTTGGTGCTCCTATGTTGGGTGTATATATGTTTAGGATGGATATTTCTTGTTGAGGGATTGAACCTCAGTGTTCATTAAGCAGTGACCTTCTGTATCTTTTTAAATTTTTGAAAGCTTAAAGGGTATTTTGTCTGATATTAAGATTGCATTTCCTGCTTTCTTTTGTGTTCCTTTCATCTGAAATTTTGTTTCCCATCCTCTTACTTTGAGTCTGTGAGTGTCCTTTCTGGTGAGGTGAGTTTCTTGGAGACAATATGTTGCTGTTTCATGACATTTTATCCATTTTACCATTCTATGTCTTTTCAGTGGTGCATTTAGTTCATTCACATAATTAAAATGTGACAGTTGATCACTATTATGAGGTTCTTACAGAGTTTGTTGTTGTTGCTGCTGTTTGTTTTTTTTCTTTTGATTTTTCAGTTGATTCATGTGTGTTTTCAATCTTTTTTCTGCATTTTTGTGAAGGGCATTGTTCTTTTTTTCCTTTCTTCTGTGTTTAATAATTTCTTAAGTGTTTCTTGTAAAGCTAGTCTGGAGACAGTGTAAGCTCTAAGGGATTGAATGTCTGGTAAAGATTTTAATTCTTCATCACAGATGAAGGTTAGCTTAGTTGGGTAGATAACTCTTGGTTAAAATTGTTTATCTCTGAGAATTTTGAAGTTTGAGCTCCAAGATCTCCTTGCCTGAAGTGCTTCTGTGGATAAGTCTGCTGCTATTCTAATTTGTCTTCCCCTGTAGGTAGTCTGACTTTTTTCTCTTCCTGCCTTGAGGATTTTTTATTTTATACCTACTTTGTATAGGTGAATTACTATGTGTTTAGGAGTTGGTCTACTCATTTGTCATCTTGCAGGGGTTCTCTGAATCACTTGTGTTTGAATGGTTGCATCACTGATGAGATGAGGGAAGTTTTCTTGTATAATTTCATGCAATGTTTGTTCCAGGGTGGTCTCTGTCTCTCTTTCTGCCTCAGGAAGTCCCATTAATCTTGAAATAATCACTCCTCTCTTGAAGGTTTTTCTCTAAGTTTCTTTTTTATGTTTTTGGCAGTTTGGGTTAGTTCCATACTTTGGTCCTCAATCTCTGAGATTCTATCTTCTGCTTGACTAATTATGCTTTCCATGCTCATCAGTTTGTTATTTATTTCATTTACTCTATTCTTTATTGTTGTTATCTCAGTTATCAACTCCTTTATTCTTTCCTCTTGTCTCTCCTCAATTCTATTTATACTCTCTATTAATGTCTTGATATCTGGTTTTGTGGTTTGAGACCAGTCATTCTGGGGGCTTTTCATCGTTTGCATTCTGAGGTCTGTATTCTCATTGTCTGACCTCCCAGGAGTCTGTGTGAGACTCATAATCTTCTTTTGGTTTTTCTTCATTTGTGTAGACTTCCTCCCTCCTTTTTTTCCCCTCTTCTTTAATTCTGTTGTTCAGGGATGGGGGGTGGCTTTTACTTCTCTTTGCACTATCTCCTATTCTTCCTTATGCAGATCCTCTGACTTTGTTCAATTCTGAAGCTGGACTGTGATGGGAGGCTGTACTTTTTGTAGTTTTTGAGATTTAATTGAGGTGAGAGCTGTGACTCAGAATCTTTCTGCAGATGCCAGTATTCACAGACAGGTGTGTGGGCCCCCTGGAACTTACTCCCCACTGTCTTACAATCTGTCTATGCAGTGGGGGGGTACAGGTTTGCTCCCTGAAAGCAAAGTGAGGTAAGAAAAAGGAAAGGAATGGAAAAGGGAAGGGGTGGGTGATAGGAAGGTGGAGAGAGAGGAGTAAGAGGGCAAACAGACCGATATACCAGCTAACAAATGAAAAGAGACTCAAAGACAGAAAAGAGTAAAAACACCTAAAAAATATAGACAATCATACAAACACACAAGTGGACAAAAACCTGCCTATTTATGTATTCTCCCTCAAAACTACTCACACACAGATAGGAAGTCTAAAAAAAAGCAATAAAATAACAGTAACAAAGCACGTACGAAAATGTTATTGAAAACTGAAAGAAAGAGAGAGACAATAAAAACTAACACAAAAAGAAACAAACAAACAAAAATGAGCAAAGCAAACACACAAAACAACAACAACAACAAAAAGCTTGCTCTGGGGTGTTTCCTATAAGTCCAACTTCCTTTCAGCTCTTTCTCTAGTCCCTCCTCTCTGCTCTCAGCATAGGTTGACAGGGTTGCTCTCAGCCTGGGTCAGATGCCCCAGACCTACTGTGGGAGGAGGATGGATCAGATCTGTACTCATCTGGCTTGCTGCATGTCAAGTTTCCCACTTAGATCTGACGTGTCTGTGTCTGATCCTGCATGGGGAAAGGGCTTCTGTCTCTTCCAGTTTGATGAGATTACCTTAGGTCCCAAGGTGGAGGCTGGGTGGAGCTGGGCAGGGCAATGCAGGTCTCTGCCTAGTCCCTGGATAGAGAAAATGGCTGCAGTCAGCATTTCCTCACTGGGGGTAGGGCTTCTCTCCAGCTCTCCCTGATTTTCTCTCTCCACGGATCAGATCAGGGCTCCAGCTCTTTGCTGTCACAGGCACTAGGAGATGAGAACCAGCTGTATCAGACAGACTTTTCTCAGGAGAGTCCCAAGAATGGCAGATGATCCTGTGTACCAGCGACTCCAATCTCAGTGTGGTGGGGGACTGCATTCACCTCCAGAGGAGAGTCCCGGGTGCACAAACCCGAGTCTCCCCTCAGACGAACTTTCACTCATCCACCAGCACATGCCTACTCAGCAGAGTTTTTATGGACACTGGCTTTTGCAGAGACTCACAGTCCAACCTGTCCCATTGCCATCTTGCTGAAAGTTTATGGAGATGGCTTTCTAAAGGTAGATCACTGACCAGAGTTTTGAGTTATCAGAACCACCCCCAGAGATTTCTTTTAGAAAAAGTCACCACTAGTAGTACATTTCAGTGACACAGAATAGGTCACAAAATTTGCTTATTCGTGTGACATATTTAACCTGTTCAATGAGCTCAATTTGTCACTTCAGGGGAGAATGACAACTGTGTTCAAGTCAGCAAATAAAGTGGCTACATTCAAAGCCAAACTGGAATTATGGGTGTGAAGAGTGAACACTGGGATTTTTGACATGTTTCAAACATTAGCAGAGATTTTGAAAGAGACTGGGCCAGGGCTTTCTTTCTCCCAGCTGGTACACGATCTCAGCTTTCAAAAGAGTTTGAGCATTACTTTCCAATCACAAAAGACCCCTGAACTGGGAAAGAATGGATCTGCAACCCATTTGTGATTAAGCCAGGTGAATTGACTTTGTCTATGCTAGAAGAGGCCAGTTGGAAGTTTAAACTTCATCTGCAAGAGGCCTGTTTATGTAACTAATCCTGTTGGTACCCCACATATCTATAATAATAGTTTTTAAAAAGAAAAGAGGTTTATTTAGCTCACAGTTATATGGGCTGGGAAGCTCAAGGGGCGTGTTACCCACATCAAATCAGTTTCTGGTAAGAGCTTTTGTGCTGTGTTGTAACATGGCAGAAGGTCAAAGGGGAAGCAGATACATGAAAAGGGACTAAACAGGAGTAGGAACCTTACTTTATAACAATCCACTCTCTCAGGAACTAATCCAGCCCCATGAGAACTAATCTAGTCTCGTGAGAGTGAGAAATCACCATCTCAAGGACAGCACCAGCCTACTCATCAGGAATCCATCCCAGTTACCCACATACCTTCCACTAGGCCCCACATCCTAACACCACCACATTCAGAATCAAATTTCAACATGAATTTTGGTGGGGACAAACAATAGCAACACAAATTGTGAAAAGAGATAAAACTGTTGTTTAAAGCTCCTTGCTGTTATTTGTTACCACAGTTACAACATAGCCTGTCCAGATTGATACAGAGGGTCATCTGCAAAGAGACTCTTTCCCCCCTCTCTTTCAATTTTAATTTAAAATACCCAGGTGATAATCTCAGCTTGGTCTTGTCTTAGTCCATTTAAGAAAAAAAAATTAATTAATTTATTTTACTTATAACAAAATACTTGAAACTGGGTAATTTATAAAGAAAAAAATCATCTCTTACAGTTCTGGAGGCTAACAAGTCCTAGTCTGACGGGCTGCCTCTGGTAAGAACCTTCTTGCTCTAGGGACTTTCTAAGGTGAGAGAGAGAAAGAGCGAGAGCGAGCACGAGAGTGAGCAAGCATGCGTGCGAGCGAGAGAGAGAGAGAGAGAGAGAGAGAGAGAGAGAGAGAGAGAAACTAAGATAGAAACCATAGTCTTTGAACACTTAATCTCAGAATTGACATACAGTAGCATCCTCTTGGTGAATACATCACTTGTCACCTCTGTATGCTATTTAATGTGGGAGGAATTACACAGGTATGTGAATTCTAGAAGGCAGGGACCACCACGGGCCATTTTGGAGAGTGGCTTCTGCAGTGGTGCACTATTTTATCTTGCAGGCAGGAAAGAAATCCTCTCAATAGGTAATTTTGAGGAAAGATCTGCATCAAGAGAGGAAATAAATGCAGGATACAGCATTTATAAAGAAAAGAAAGAGGGCGCTTGCTTTCTTTCTGAACTAATGGCTTATATTTTCTGAACAAGACAATAATATATTCCTTTGATAATCTCTCTGTGATATTGCTTTGAATTGTATTTGACTTTAACATGAAGTTTTTAAGCATTTAAATTTTTCTCTAATGCTGAAAATTTTATACTACTGGTTTGAGGGGTAAAACCAAGCAGTTAAATTAGTTGCTCTAATTCATTACTGATTGTATTTAAGTGAAAATACTGGTTTATTATTATTGTTGTTATTCCTAATATTAAATAAACCTATTGAAATGTAATATAGATCTCAGTGGAAGGCACATAGAGGAATATGTAATCCTGTATGGTATATTTGGTTAGATAACAAAGCTGAACACAGTTGTGACATTTTGGCTGATAGTATGACTTTTAAAAAAACAAAACTGAAACAATAAATGGCATAGTGGGCATTTTTACTCTGTTGTCCAGTTATCTATCTATTTCCCCCATGAAGCTCTTGCACTTAGTGGGAGGAACCTAGATTGGCCCCATTGACTTAATCAATTATCATATTCCCTTTCCCTGGTCTCAGTCACTGACTTCAGACTTGATCTGTGACCTAAGCCTGTTCTGTCAGGGTGAAGCTTGGAATGCTGAGGGAGTTGTAGTTGTTGTCCTTGAAGATAATGTGCTATAATAGAATATGATACCTGGAATTGCAGGTTATAAAAGACTCTAGGGGCTGCCTGCCCATTCCATTTGGTTTAGCAGTGGCCACAAAAGGATGCAATGTAGTGTATTCTGATTATTTGACATCAAATTTGGGTGGCAAGGAATAACTTAAAGAAAGAAAGCGCCAGAATGTAAATGGAGACTTATGTAGACTGAACCAGTTATGAAACTTCAAGGAATGTGCAAATGATCAGAAGGAGAGAGAGACGTTAGTCAAATAATAATAATTACTGTGTGACAGGCTCTGTGATAAAATGTTTTACATGGGGCTAGGAGGGTAAGAGAAGTTTTTTTTCATTTCTTTTTTTTACTTTTTAATCTTTTAATTTGTTATTTTAAGGATGTGGGGGTACATTTCAGGATTAGGTGTACAAGTGTTCATCATACAGGTAAAGTTTGGTCCTCCCTTTGGTTCCCACTTCACCTAGTTTGAGATCAGGTACCTTATCGATGTTATGTGCCTGCACCTCCACTCCCACCTCCTGGCAGTTTCTGGCTACTGCCAATCCCTTTCTTATAATATTATGGTAAATGTTCAGGGTCCACTTATGAGTAAGAACATGTGGAACTCAGTTCTTTGTTTCTGTGATAGATCACTGAGTATTACAGACCCTAAATCCATTCAAGTTGCTGAGAAGTCTGTAATTTTGTTCTTTATCACTGTGTAATATTCCATTATGTATATGTGCCACATTTTTTTTTTATCCAGTCCTCTGGGCAGCACGGTTGGTCCCACATTTTTGCTATTGTGATACTGCTTCAATAAATATGCATGTGCAGGTATCTTTTTCATAGGAGAAGTTGAGGACAGGGTTCAGGATGATAGTCTCAGATAAATGGCCCCTCTTTGCCTAATTCATATGGATTCATATTTGAGTCCTTACACTAGCAGTAAGCAGAAAGAAATAATTTTCTCACAAAATCTGTGAGAGTACAATACTCTGTGACAGGAACCACTGTGACTGATTATGGTATTAAGAAATATAGCGGAAAGTAGGAAGCTGCCTCTTATAGAGTAGAGAAGTCCAGTAAAGTGTCCTATGAACATAAAATAATTTCAGGGAACTGTCAGTCACATGCAGTACTTACAGGCAGGAGGTCACAGTGAAGATAGTACAGAACTTTCTGGCATTTTATGAATCATGACAATGAGAAGGGAGAGAGGGAAAGATTGCATTTCTGAAATGCATGAGATCAACTATGTGGGGACCCCTGAGGACAACTAGAAACTGTCCCAATTGTTGAAGACCCTTTAGTGGAAGCGAAGGAGTAGTTGGGGACACTTTGCAGAAGCACTGAAGATCTCACCAGAGCATTGAGAGTGAGACAGAGAAAAGGGTAATACTTGAGTCTTTATGGTAGGAAAGAATAATTCTAGTGGATGTTAGGCCACTGGAAAGACCTGTGCTTATTAATAAAAAACTTTCACCTCTTCTGTATTATTCCATTATACAAGAGTGGAAACTCTTGCTTTAGATATACCTTAAATTAGGATATGTAGGTTAATGATTATGTAAAAAGGAAAAAGAGAAAGAAAATAAAAAGGACAAAGAGATAAAAAAATAGAATCTTTTCTAAGGGTAGACCACAACAAAAATTTCTCTTCAATGTGTGTTCTAGAGATAAGACCAGTGGTCATAAGTGTTAGTACATTTTGAATTGTGGTTTTCCACTGGATTTAATACTGAATTTTGTAATTTGTACATTTATAAGTAGAGATAATCCTAAATACTTTTACATGAATAACTGTTTACTGTAGCCTCTACAAAATGGCACTGGTATACACTGAGATTCACATTAATTCTTTTTGCAAACACTTTAGGGCAAGAAAACAGAGCCACATAATGATTCACCTTAATCATCAATTAAAAATCAAGATGAGTTCTTTTTAAAATTTATAAACATGTATTATTTTAATCTTGAAAAATCCAATAGAATAGAGGCAATAGTTAAAAATGGACAAAGTCATATTTAACGCCTACATTATAGCTAAACTGTTTCTCTTGGCATTTAATAATGCAGAGACCCAAAGAGAAAGATGGTCCTAATAATCAGTGCACCTGAATTGTGTGAGTCAGAGATCCTTACTGAAGGATTACTCATTGATATTATTGCCTTCATAAGGCATTTGTCTTATAAAAATAATGAATATGAAACCCTGGCAAATACCAACATTTAGATGTTGCTGCCATCAGCAATTATACAAATATATGTATACAGACACATATATGCATATATATTATAGAGACTAAAATGGTATTTTTATCTCAAGACTTTCAAGGTAATTTACCATTTATTGTGTAATTGAAACTCCAAATGTTTTGTTTTAATCCATGATATGACCCATTAGTCTCCCTTGATGAAACCACACCATAAAGAAGCTTTTAGTGGCAGGACAGGGTAGGGTGAGGATAAAATAAAAAGAGAGATGTAGTTCAACTATCTCTATAAATTAAAAATAAAGTAGAGATTTGCAGGACTAGATGCAGATGAATATCCCTTTAGAGTACAGTATGTTCTCATTTTATTGGATTCCTCAGAAACTAATTGTCCATTCAACAGAGTTTTTGTGGGTTAATAATACTGTTATAGGACTTTTATGAATCATTCCTTTTTGTTTTTTTATGGAGATTTTTTTGTTCCCCAGTAAAATAAAAATTGAATTTTTCACAGATCAAAATGACTTTCCATAACCTGCACCTATTTAACTGTGGTAGACTGAATCATGGCCCTCCAAAAATGTTCATGTCCTAATCCCTGGAACCTATGATGCTACATTACAATGACAAAGAGGACTTTGCAGATGTGATTAGTATATGTTAAAGAGGCTGGGCGTGGTGACTCAAGCCTGTAATCCCAGCACTTTGGGAGGTTGAAGTAAAAGGATTGCCTGAGCTCAGGGGTTCAAAACGAGCCCGGGCGACTAGGTGAGACCTCGTCTCTACAATAACTCAAAAAGCAGGCTAGGCATGGTAGCGTGCCCCTGTAGTTCCAGCTACTTGAGAGGCTGAGGCAGAAGGATCACTGAGCCCAGCAGTCATGGCTGTGGTGGCCATAAGCGTGCCACC
The DNA here is from genome assembly GCF_000164805.1 of Carlito syrichta. NCBI lineage: Eukaryota > Metazoa > Chordata > Mammalia > Primates > Tarsiidae > Carlito > Carlito syrichta. The sequence goes on along the minus strand of NW_007200380.1, from coordinate 448,243 downwards.
GCACTCCAGCCTGGGCAACAGAGTGAGACTCCAACTCAAAAAAAAAAAAAATTATGTGTTAAGGATCTTAAGAAGGGAAGATTATCCTGAATTATTCAGATGAACCTAATGTAACCACTAGACTCATATAAGGAGGCATGAGGTTCAGAATCAGAAAATACTGTGACGTTGGAAGCAGGGCAAGAGAAGGAGATGTGATGGTGGAAACACTGATCATAGTCAAAAAGAGAGATTGGAAGAGTCTATGCTGCAGGCTTGAAGGTGGGAGAAAAGGCCACAGACCAAGGAATGCAGGCAGCTAATTGCAGGAAAATGCAAGGAAGTGAATTCTCCCCTAGAGCTTCCAGAAAGAATGCAGGCCTGCCAACATCTCGATTTTAGCCATTAAAACTGATTTTTCTTTTTTTTTTAGTTCTGACCTCCAGAACTGTAGGATAATAATACACTGGTGTTGTTTTAAGTGCAAATTTGTTAAGTTTGTGATAATTTATTGCAGCAGCTGTGGGAAACTAAAATATCAACTAAATAAAGGCTCAGACCATTTCTACTTTGAAAATAAGTGAATGATATTTGCTAGGTAGGTCTCAAGCTTCAGAGTACTAGCCATTGCCAAGATACTATTATAGTTTCTGTTACACTTTTGCTTTCTTGGGTTTGGTTACCTTTGAAAAGGTCTCATGTTTGCCTGCCTTTCCACAGTTTAGTAATTACCAAAATGTAGTCACATCATTAGCGGAGTTCAAATCCATTCTTAGATCCCATTTTCATGTATGGTTTCCTTTAGAATTCTTAACTGAAATGGACAGTTAAACAAGAATCTTTAACAAATGTTGAATTCTCAATATTATTAAAGCATCCAACTTTTAGTTCTGGAGTCAATCACTTTTTTCTAAAATTTCCAAGTGATTGGGCAACGATATTCATTTTCTTTTCTATTTTTAATGTGTATTTTTCCCAAGATGGTAGAATTAAGATATCAACTTCAAAAAACATCTGTGGGAATTAAGTAGATACATTAACTTTTGGGCAGCTCACGTCTGACCTTTTCCCTATGTTTGGAGACTGCACCACAAGATACATCCTGTAACATCCTAAGCGTTGAGCTAGGCTTGGTTTGAGATAACTCCTTCTAGCCAAGGAGATGAGATTATCCCATATAAAATTGTGCTGATTCTGTTGATCAGTTTGTCATCAAGAGCAAAACTGAATAGTTAGAACAAGGAGAGTCCCATAAGTTATAAATGGGTAAGAAGGGCCTTTGACTGAAGGAAATTCTTAAGTCCTGCCTTGAAGGACAGTATCTGCATAAAGGAGAGAGATGTTGTATCCTAGATGAGAAGACAGTCTGATAGCATGATCCAGTGAATAAAATTTGACTAGTTGCAACTCTGTACAACCAAGACTACTGGCACTTTTACCACAAATGTTTTCAATAGGGTTGTGCACAGTTTTTACTGCAGAATTACCCGGAAGTTCTTTATGTCTATTTTATCATGCTTTTCCAAACCTCTGTGCCCTTACATAGCCTATGCTATCTACCTAGGATAGTATTCTCTTTCGTGATAACTCTATTCCAGTTAGCCCAGAAAATTTCTACACATCTTTTGACACTCAAAATATCACTGTCCTAAGTTTCCCAGACAGATGTAGGCCCCTGAGCTCTCAAGATACTTCACTTATTACATTTGTATTATGTTCACATGACAGTTTTTGTTAGTTTGGTTCTTTGTTAGTTTTGTTAGTTTGGGTTAGATTGGTTCAAATTTTAGACATTATTTATTTATTCATATTTATTTTAGCCCTGTGAGTACACGTGAGGATTTTTTACATAAGTAAATTGCATGAAGATGAGGTTTGGGCCTCAAGTGAGCCCTCTCATCACCAAGTAGGGGACATGGCATCCAATGGGTGGTTGTGTGTCCCCTATCCGCCATTCCTTTCCCTCTCCACTAGTAGTGCCCAGTGTCAGTTATTCTTGTCTTTGAGCTCGCACGCCCAGTGTTTAGGGTCCACTTATGAGTGAGAGCATGTGGCATTTAGTTTTTTGTTTTGTGATAGTTCACTTAGAATGATGGTCTCCAACTGGGCACAGTGGCTCACACCTGTAATCCCAGCACTTTGGGAGGCAGAGGAGAGAGGATTGTCCGATCCCAGGGGTTGGAAACCAGCCTGGGCAACTTGACGATACCTAAGTTCTACAATAAAGAAAAAAAAATAGCCAGGTGTGGTGGTGTGCACCTGTGGTTCCAGCTACTTGGAAGTCTGAGGTAGAAAGATCGCCTAAGTCCAACAGGTTGAGGCTGAAGTGGTCCTGAGCATGCCACTGCACTCAACCTGGGCTACAAAGCGAGACTCCAACTAAAAAAAAAGAAAAAGAAAAAAAGAATGATGGTCTCCAGTTGCCTCCCTGTTGCTGCAAAGGATAGGATTTTTTTATTCTTTATGACTGCATAGTGTTCTTTTGTGTATACAAAGGATGACCCCCCAAAACTGAAATTTATTTATAAAAAATTGTGTATTTATTCTTACATATTTAAACTTCAGTTAACTTCAAAGTACTCTCCATTTGACGCAATGGAGTACACCTATTGAGTCACTTTTTCCACTGCTTAAAACAGTTTTTGAACTCATCAATTTTGATGCCTTTTAGTGCTTCTGCCGTTTTTTGTTTCATCCACTCCACATCAGCAAACATTTCCCTTAGAGGACTCTTTTCATCTATGGAAACAAAAAAGAAGTTACTTAGGGTGAGATTGGATGAATAGGGAGAGTGGAGCACAAGGGGTCATACCGTTTTTGGTCAAAAACTGCTGAACACTTAGCACAGTGTGGGCAGGTGCACTTATAAATTGCCAAACATAAAATGGACAAATGTGTTGAAAGAATCTTCATAACACAAAAAAATTCATTCATAACACCAAATGCAGCCTCTCACAACAACACTAGCTGATACAATGATGCCGATGTATTTCTAGAACACTTATCTCGTGGGGGAAGCCTGCACTACAAAGGGCCTGTCCTTAAAAAAAATTCTATGTTTTTAGGGGTCCCTCCTTATATGTACCACATTTTCTTTATCCAGTACACTTTTGATGGGCATCTGGGTTGGTTCCATGTTTTTGCTATTGTGAATAGTGCTGCAATGAACATACACGTGCAAGTATCTTTTTGGTAGCGTGATTCATGTTCCTCTGGGTATTGTTTGGCATGATTCAAACACATAAAAACAGTGATTAACATGTAGTACATCACATGACTACTTTTGCTTTTAAACAAAGTAATCATCAGTCATGGTAACAAATACATATAATTTTTCACTTAGAAATGTTATAAGAAGACTAAATTTACTATTGCAACGACAAGAATTTAACCCATTAATTGTTTTCATTTTTCCTTCTTCAAGTTGCTGTTTTGCATGTTAGCCAAGTTGGTAAAATTTGAGCATATATTTATTTAGAGTGACAGACTTTCATTTAGAGTGATAGATTTCCAAGGTTCCTTTGAAAATTTAAGATATTGGTAATTCTATAAACACTATCACATCACATACTAAAAGTAACCATGGAATAGCAGTATTCAGTAGTTATTTTGGAAAATCTCACCAAGTTGTAAAATACAACTTGCTGACCATTGGATAGTGCTTGGATAGATAATGTGATACAATCTTTTACTATTATAAGTTTAATCTTACCTTTTTCCACACAGAAAGCAAAAAGCAAGCCAGGCACAGTGGCTTACGCCTGTAATCCCAGCACTTTGGGAAGCAGAGGCAAGAGGATTGCCTGAGCCCAAGGGCTCAGGACCAGCCTGGGCAACTGGTGAGGCCTCATCTCTATAATAAATTAAACAAAAATTACCTAGGCATTGTGTGCATGCTTGTAATCCCAGCTACTTGGAAAGCTGAGGTGAAAAAAGATTGCCTGAGCCCAGCAGGTCGAGGTTGTGGTGGCCATGAGCATGCATGCACTCCAACCTGGGTGACAGAGTGAGACTCCGACTCAAAAAAAAAAAAAAAGATCTGTAGCCACAGTTCAGGTGAATGTGAATGTTTAACAAGCCAAGGAATGATTGAAGAGTGTGCTCAATAAAAAGGCCACCTGTAGAAATTTTAGGAATTAAATAGAATAACACAAGCTACTAGTGTGCAGTATGCTGTCTTGGGAATGCAGAAAAATTTCACAAGCAAAAACCCCACGACGAAATACTTAACTAAGAACATTTGCTCCTAACTAAACAGAGAATGTATGTAGGAAAAGGTTAATATAGGTGTATTAAGTAGGAGATGTATATTATGTAGAGGAAAGGGCCAGAACGGCATAAAAAGAGCTAAATCACTGCAGTATTCCTTTTTCTGCCCTTACCTCTTGAATTTTGAAGCCTTGCCCAAATATCCTAGTATCTGTTCTAGGAGTATAGTAGGAGAGGCTAGTAAGACAATCCTAGGCAAAGATACTGATGGGGTCACTATATTTATGGCTCACCCAAATAATTGAGAATTGCTTTTGGTTCCAGTAGGCTACAGCAAGAGGAAAAGCCTTTACCCTGTGGTGTTCATTTACTTGGGATTTAACTTACCCGTGTTACATTACCCTTCTATTAGCACAAGAAATTAAGAGTTGGTTATATTATTTCAAAAAAATTGAGCACAAATCAAGGTGCATAAGGAGGAATTCGAGCAGTCAATATTGGATTATATAATGAACGAATGCCCTTACAATGTTCATGGTCTGGAAGGTAATCATAATAAAGGGGAAAAATACCCTATGAATGTCACAATTGTATCAGAGACTATTAAATAGTAGGGTGATGTTTATTCAATTCATAAAAGTAATTTCTCAGATCTACCCAGTGGGATACAGTGAATAGCTAGACTGACCTAAGGAAAAGAAAATCCTTACTTGATAACAAAACATCTTCCAGCCCCCATACATCATCTGTAATCGCTTGATAGAAAAAAATTCCATAACCACATTGGTCATGCGGACATTTCTTGATACTATTGGCTTTCACTCTTTTTCAAACTTAGCAAAACAAACACTTACTTTTTTATGCATTTAAAAACTTCACTTATATTAATGTCCCTTTCCACCCCAATCCATCCCATCACTAAACAGGGATGAGATACAGGGTGAGAAAAAGATCCTTGATTGTTTCTCATTTTCTTCTATTTCCCTGGGGGTAAACCAATAATTCATTAAAAACTTGTATAAGTCAGAAGGATAACAAAAGACTCAATGAAATATAGAAGCAAGTAAAGAGGCATTCAGAAGTAAATTATCTAACAGCCCCTAAAACAACTTTTAAGATTTTCATTTTAATGGGGGAAGTGTTAGAACAGAAAAGAAGCTTCCTGAGAGGCATTTGCTTTAAAAGTAAATTACAGCTGAAATTATTATTGTATAGATTATACTGGGCAAAGACAGAAGTAATTATTTTTTTCTTCTTTCATGAATCTTGTAAGGCTACTGTACAATGGTTTACACATGTCATATAATGGACTGTAAATCATCCACCATATTTATCAATCATGTTTAAAGTTTTCTTAATATTAGACATTTTTAACAGGAATAAACATTTAGTAAACAGTCATTTAATTTTTCTCTTTTATTCTAGCCACCTAAGTCCATTGTAATGGATGGTACAGATTTCAGTTATAATTTGTAAAATATTCTACAAGCTGCCATGATCCCAAGAACTGGAGAAAACTGCCACCAACAAATTAACTACCAAGGTAAATGTAAATGCAGTGTGATTCTAATTTTCTTTCATACAGTCCCAGACAACCCCAAATAGCTTTATAAATACCTTATGAAAAAGCAATTTAAAAACCTATCAAAACTATTCAAAATATTTAAAGGCAGAGCTCTCAAACTTCCTTCAATCAGTGCACAAATCATCACAAAAATTGTGATCACGGTTACAAACAAAGTGAGTGGAATGTTTAAGTTTAGGGCAACCAAAAAAGTCTCATGTAACTTTAAAAAATATAATCATTTACTCAAATATACTGTAAATAGGAATGGTGATAACACAGGATGCAAAAATAAGCTGGCAAAACAGTTCTAAAAAGGTTGACAAGCAACAGAAAAACAATTCTAAAGGGGTTAAGATTACTCTGGTCATCTTCATTCGTTTGGTGGTGCAAGGTGTTAACTATTTTCATTTCTCATATCATGAAGATAGTTCACAGGAGGGGCTGGTGGATCTTGTCCATTATGTGGACTGGTTGGCTTTCCAGGCAGGTTGGATCCTCTTAGATTAGGAGGTCTCAGTAAGAATGAGATCACCGCAATAACCATCCAAGCCATCTAGATCATAGTAACATTAATGCCATGATCACCAGAGGATTCTGGTAGTTCCTGAAAATATTCTGTGTCTGTGCAATAGACTTGGACTACCGCAACAGATTGATCAGCCTTCCCATCGCATGTCCATGACAGCAAACACATTCATAGGGATGGAGTCCACCTTCTTACATGATTACCTAGCTTGATTTTATTTGACTATTTAAATACTTCTGGAGTTTAGGAAATACAGGATCAAGGTGCTGGCAGATTCAGTGTCTGGTGATGATCCACTCTCTGGCTCACAGATAGTTCCACTCTCTGTGTCCTACTATGGTGGAAGGGAGAGTTGCTTTTCTTTAAGAACATGGGACCACAGTCCCTTCTAGCCTTGTAGGGGTTTTGCTGAAATATCTGCTGCAATTCTGATGGTTCTTCCTAGGTGGTCTGTCCTTTCACTCTGATGGATGTTAGCACATTTTCTTCATGCTTACCTTTGCGAGATGGATTATTATGTGCCTTTGGGTATGGTCTTCTTGTGTAATACCTTGCAAGGGTTGTCTTAATCTCTTGCATCTGCATGGCTGCCTCTCTAGTGAGATAGGGGAAATTTTCTTGGATGACTTCTTGGAAGGCTTGTTCTAGGGTGTTCTCAGTTTCTCCTTCTCCTTCAGGTATGCCAATCAACAATATATTTGGTCTCTACATAATCCTAAACCTCTTGGAGACTTTGCTCATTCTTCCTGTCTTTTCTCCTTGTTTTTTGTCAGAATGGGTCAGTTCAATAGTTTGAGCCTCAAGTTCTGAGATTCTTTACTCTGCCTGGTCAATTCTGATGTGGAGGCTTGCTATTGTGTTTTGAAATTCCAGGAGAAAATTCTTCATTTCCAGAAGTTCAGATTTCTTATAATGGCCAGTTCAGTTCTCACTTCCTGCACTGTTTTTATGACCTGGATGATTCATGTGTCTACCTTCTTGTGGATCTCGTTGAGTGTCTTTGCCATCCATAATCCAAATTCCATGTCTGTTTTGATTTTTTGTTGTTGTTGCTTTTTTTGCTTTTTTTTTGTTTTGAAGATTGTTCTGGATGAGGTACATTGTTTGGATTCTCTGAAGACATTTTGAGAGTGTTGACTTGCTAAGGCTTTGGAGATTGCTGGTGTTTTTTCACTGGTTTTTCCTCATCTGTGCGGGCATAAGCTTCTCTTTTTATTTTTTGGTTTGTTATTTTAATATTAGATAAGATAGTCACTGTTGGGGTGGCTGTTTGCGTGCGTTTGTTTGGTTTTTTACTTTACCTTAGCTCCCCCAACTGGTCGGTCTGTGGAGGGAGCATAGGTGGCAGGAAGGGTCGGAAACTACAGGGAGATCCTCTGGAACTGCTTCACTGGTGCCCTTTGGTGGCAACGGGGTGAGACCTTTCCTTTAGTTCACAGGCTTTTCCCTCCTGCCAGCACAGCTGCCTGGAGCCCTAGCTAAAGCTCCAGTGGCCTTTCCCCCACATCACATACCTCGTCAGCATGATTGGTAGGTGGCCAGGTTGGGCCCTGCAACTCTACTCTGGCTCAGGTGCTCTTGGGGTTGGAGTGGACTCCTCCTGTCTGGGCTAGACTGCCCCATCCAAGGACCTAGGGGTAGAAAGGAAGTAGTGGGGTGTAGGCAGGTGGGTGGCGACACCGCCATACTGATTAGAGGCACCTGCCTCTAAGTTCCCATTTTGCTCTGTAGGAGGGACTGTGGCAACAATGGCAGTTGCCTGAGGGCAAGCCACATCTGCAGCCCTGACCTGGTGGCAATGGCTACTGGAGCCAGTGAAAGTTCCTTCAAATGAAGTGGTTGTTAGCCTGCTGGATGCTGGAAATGGAGGGAGGAGGGAGTGCCTACCTGTGCAGACCATTCTGCACGGTATTTTCCACTGAGTCACTTTGGAGTGGTGGAGCTCCTGAGAACTGGGGTGCCCCGGTTACTTGTGGTACCTGCCAGTGACTCTGTCTCTATTTAGGAGAGCCCCCTGTGCCCAGCCTGTGTGGAATGAGTGCAGTGGAGAGGGCCTGGGCTGTCTCTCCCTTGGCTGAGACTGCAGAGGTTTGTGTGAAATGTATAGAGAAGAAAATTAGTTGTTTTCCCTCACCCCTTTTATCTCTAAAGGCATTCTTCTGCTGTCTTGTCCCAGCTGCTTCTAGAGGTGTCCAGAGCTTAGAACTGTCTATCCTTCATATCCCTGGGTGACTGTGATAGACCTCAGCTTGAGTTTTCAGGTTAACCCCCAAAGATCTATATCCACTCCTCTATATAGGTTTCTCAGCTAAGAACTGCAATTGTTGGATGTCTTCATCAGCCATCTCTACCCTCCCATCATATTATCTTAACCTTAATTACCTCAGTATGAACCACTAACAGATGAGGACTTTTAAAATAGAACAATATAATTATAGTAACTCACAAAATTACAATAATAATGACTCTTTAAAATACTCTAATATCCAGTGCATATTCAGTTTCTCAAAATGAATTTGGCTGGCTGTATCCTCATGGTTCTAATCTGAGGCTTCTAGTATAACAATAAGGGTGTGTGTTTGCTGTTGGAGTACCTTAATGTTGACATTTAATCTCATTGTAGAATCTCTGATGGGCTATTTGAGACAGCACAGAAAGGACAAAATTTAAAATGGAAAACAGAATGGAGAATACAATTTCAACCTTGAGCACAGCATGGCCTTGGACTTATCACATAATGTGTTCTTCTGAGCCAGTTCATTTTTTATCTTAGGCCATTAGCAGTCTCTGAAGGACACCCAAAGAACAGTTATTGGTGTAAAAGCCTGCTGAGGGTAGGAGCAGGACTCTTCGAATGGGTCTATCTCTTGAGGGATATATACCATAGGCATGTGGTTAAACAGAATGAATTAAACAAATCAAACAAGCAATGAAAAACAAAAACAAGCTGGAACATATTTTCCACTCCCACCATGTCTTTCCATGGTGAAGAACCTCAGTGAGTGTTTCAATCCTGGCCTCTCTCAATCTCTTACTCACTATGCCTTAAAGAAAGTGTAGTGACTTGCCTGACATGTAAAGTTTGCAAGAATAAAATATGAATGCTTGACTCATCTGTTTTCTTCTTCTTGGGGGTAGCTTCCCATAGGGAGTAGGAGGTCTTTGCCCCCCTCGCCACCCCACAGTATGAGAATAACCTGGGCAAATCTCCATTCCAGTAGAACATTATCTGTGACTACATGGATAAGTCTGTTTAATTCTGGGGTTCACTTTGCAGGCCCTTTTGACTTTCATACTAGCTATGAACCCTAGTATAACCTTTATAAGAAATACAGGTGACATTGTTGTTTTTATTGTTCTCTAGATGCTTTGTTCTTGGTCCTATTTCTCAGTTTTTTTCAGAACCCATATGGGGAAACATTTTAATATGTTTCTATGTTTCATTTGCTAATATTTTATGTAGGGTTTTATGCTCATATTCTTAAGTAAGATTAATTTGTTATCAATATTACACAAGCTTCATAAAAAGAACTTGAAAGTTTTCCTTCCTTTATTTTTCAATCCTTTGGAAAAAATTAAATAATATTGGAACTACCCATAATCTATATCTTCTTAAAAAGTTTAAAAGTTACTTTTTAAATTCAGGCACACGTTTTAAAGTAGTTGCTTATGAATCTCTTCATTTTCTTTCTATTTGTGCTTATTCCATTATCATTTCCAATTTTTGTACTTTTGTGGTAGCTCTCATTGCCCTGCTTGATCAGATGACCCAGTGGTTAATGTATATATATTTTAAAGATTTTTTTATGGTAGAAGTAGTTCTTATCCTTGTGTATTAGCTGTAGAAGTTTCTCTTTTAAAATTAATCATCAACTGTGTTTCTATTTGTAATTCCTTCTCCTTTCCTTGGATTCTTATTTTCTATCTTGAATTTTATTTGTAAATATAAAGTTTTCAGTTATAAATTTTCCTCTGAGCTTTGTTTTTCTTATGTCCCATGTTCTGAGGTACTAATGAGTAAACAGTCATCTGATAAACAAGAGTTCAAGTGGAATAATTATTGTCCTGTGAAGGTGATAATTGAGTGATCTATCCTTTGGACAAATGTTTTCAAGAAGTCTCTTAAACAATAAAATCATTCCGAATAATTTTTTGCCCTTCCCAGTGAGCAATTGTATTTTGTGCACTATTGACATCTTGCTTGGCCTTGTGACTTGCTTTGGACAATGGAGTAACAAAATGGTCCATTGTGGGATTCTGTCATTGTGAAATTCTGCCATTCCTCTTTTCACTCTGCTCTGAAATCAGCAAGTCCCAAATTGAGGTGCTCCTTTGTCCTGGGTTGCAGAATAAAGAAGACGAGGAATAGATGTATAACCATCCAGCGAAGGATGTAATGGAAACAAAAAGAAATCTTTGTTGCTGCAAACTGCTGTGATTTTGGGGTTGTTTTTAATGCAGCTAAAGTTACCCAAACTGTCTGATAAAGCACACATTAAGCATATAAGCATGTATCCTTTATATGTTCCTTTGTATACTATATTATACATAATATAAAATATAGTGTACATCTAAATATGATGTAATATTTTTGAACAAATAACATATAAGTACATTTTATGGAATTTGAAATAATTTTTGCTATTTAAATAATTATAGGAATTTATAGTTGTGTTTTTGTTTTATTACACTTTTGTGGACATAGTCATGATTTGTTTGATGCCAAGTCTTTGGTCAAAAATGCTCCCCTATTACAACTTTTTTTTTTTTTTTTTTTTTTGTGGAACTCTCATAGCCCTATGCCCATCAACTTTAGGATATGGTTCTAGAAAATTCACTAATATGAAAAAAGGACATTTTATTTTCTTATTTGCCATTTTAAAATTCTCATCATATTTCTCCTTAAAACCAGTGGGAATTACCCATAATTATGGTAGCATAATGCATCTATATAAAGTTGTCTCTCACAAAATAAAAGATGTTGGTGAGAATATGGAGAAAAGGAAACTCTTATACAGTGTTGGTGGGAATGTAAATTAGTACAGCCTTTATGGAAAACAGTATGGGAATTTCTCAAAGAACTAAAAATATAATTACCATTCTACCCAAATAAAAAGAAATCAATATATCAAAACGAAATCTGCAGCCAGGCGCTATGGCTTACATCTGTAATCCCAGCACTTTAGGAAGCTGAGGCACAAGAATCGCTTGAGGCCAGGAACTCAAGATCAGCCTGGGCAACAAAGTGTTACCCCATCTCTACAAAAAATAGAAAAATTAACTGTGTGTGTTGGCATGCACCTGTAGACCCAGTTACTCAGGAGGTTGAGGGAGGAGAGTTGCCTGAGCCCAGAAGTTTGAGGCTGCAGTGAACAGTGACCAACCTCTGGGTGACAGAGTGAAATCCTATTTCAAAAAAAGAAAGAAAGAAAAGGAGATCTACTGCACTTATGTTTATTGTCTTTATTGCAGCATTATTCACAATTGCAAAGTTATGAGATTAATGTTAGTGTCCATCAATAGATGAATGGATAAAGAAAAACGTGATATATGTGTATAATGGAGTGCTATTCAGTCATAACAATAATAAAATCATGTCTTTTATAGCAATGTGGATGGAACTGGATAATTAAAAAAAAATTCTTCTGAATAGGGAGGTCATTATCTTAAGTGAAACAAGCCAGGAACAGAAAGACAAATATCATATGTCCTTACTTATAAGTGTGTACTAAAAAGAATATGTTAATGTGGACTTAAAGAGTAAAATGATAGATAGTGGAGACTCAAAAAGATGGGGGAGTGGGGAAGGGGAAAATGATGAGGAATTGGTTAAATGGGTACAATGTACATTATTTGAGTGATGGATACCCTAACATCCCTGATAGACCACTACATGATCTATGCATGTAACATAATTTGCATATGTACCCTACAAATTTGTGCAAATAAAAAGGAAAATAAAAATAAATGTTGTCTCACAGAGAAGAAAAATAATTTCTAGTAACTATCAGATACACAGTTTGAGATCCGAAGATGAATTTTTAACAAATTTTTCTAAATAGGGAAATAATATTCCAACACTTAAAAAAAACATAGTCAAGAAGTCAAGTGTCTTTTAATATGTGAGATTCCAAAGTCAGTATCATTTTTTTGACACTGAAGATTAAGAGTTGTGTCTTTGATTTAGTAAGTACTCATATAATTTTACAATTGTTTAAGCAGATCTCACAGAGCGATTTAAGCAAATGCCAAAAATATTTGAAAAGTATTTTTGGTTTAATACTCTCTGCATTATATTATCCTTGTTTTACATGACAAAACTGGCATATGTGAAAATTTGGTAAATTGTCTAATTTTGTTCTTATAAATCCAAATGATCTATTTGTTAGTGCAAATCTGAGATTCAGTATGCTAATCTCGGTGAAATCAAGTATTCCTAAGAAAAAAATAATCTGTAGGGGAACTGTAACTACAGACCATATGATTTGCATTATTAGTACTTTACATGCAATAATTCTACACATTGTTATCATTAGCAACACTATTTCAATCATGAATATCACCAAGTTCAGAAGAAATCATTTCTGAATTGTCTCTATTAGACCATGATCAAGAGGAAAAAATACAAGACTGAGTTTTGCTTTAGTGTTGTATCTGACATTTTAAAATAGACTCATTTTCTGTGGTTTCATGTGACCTATTACATTTGTCACTGGATGGCAAGGAGGCCTGTCTCTCATTAGCACTTCCGCTAGTACTTGAGAAAAATATCCTAGAAGAAAAAAAGATTCAATTCCCCTTTTGCCTCAGATTTAGAGGCATTTGATTTTTTGAGATTTTCAGTGAATAGCATCTCTAATTTTAGTTGAATACTCTGCACCATATGATGTTATGAGATATAACTAACATACTACCCGCCTAAAAACATGTTTCTCTTTGATCCTAAAAATAGCTTTTGATTAAAAAATTGGTTCTCCATTATGTTAAGGGTGAGATGGGATTTAAGTGTATGTTGGGGGAGGAGACTGATCTATAAAAGACAGGACAAAAGAATAGATTAGAGTTAAGTCTGTTACTTTTTAATCCCACTCTTAATTTGTTTTCTCCTTTCTTTATTAGAGCCTCAATGTTTCCTGTTAGACTTCTGCAGATTTGGAGTGGGTTTGTTGGCGTGTTTGTGTTGTCTTTGCAAGAAAATCTTAGTTATTTGGCTTTCTACTCCTTCCTTTTCCCCTCATCACCAGAGATGTTCTAAGCATCTGTTGGTAACTCTCTAGTGGGACGAACCATTTGAGATGAGACAGAATCCCCATTGTATTACTTGCTGATAAGCATATCCCAGGGTAAGTGTTGAAAGATCTTTCAGTTGTGAAGATTAGATGGTATCACTCTCGTGCCTAAAACTGATAATCAATTCCCTCTTATCTACATGATGAAACTCACATTCTCTATCCAGCTTATGAGGTCTTCATGGTCTGACATTCATCTCCCATTCTAGACTCATCTTCTCCCTTCAGAAGTCTAAACCACACAGAGCTTCTGACTCCTCTGTCTTCACACATCTTGTGTGTGCAGCCTGGGATATTCTACACCAACTGGGGATGCTAATTAATTTTTTTTGTTCCTTTCACTTTAGTTCAAATGCTCCCTTTGCAGTAAAGTCTTTCCTCTTTGTCTCAGGTACCCTCTACTACTCACATTGTACTTTGTACACACTTGCAGAGGCAGAGGGTGAATTGACCTACAATGTAACATCTATTCTCCCCTCTTTCCTTTGTTCTGGTTTTATTTGGTGTGTCAGCTTGCCCAATTTCCAGCCTTCTTGTGGCCAAGAAACCAAGCTCTGACCAATGAAACACAAATAGATGCTGAATGGAACTTTCAAGAAATTTTCTCAAAAAAAGGCTACATACCTGGTACTGACCTTTCTTGTCTTTATCTCTTTCCTATTTTTTCATACTGCCTGGAGCTCCAGCATCCATCTTGGACCATGAGGTTTTCTTGATAATGAGCACCTGCATTATAGATGGTAAGTTAGAAAGACAGAAGGTCTTTGAGACTGACACAGTGACGCTGCCACACCAGCCTTGGACTATGTACCTTTGAACTTACTTGAAGGATAACTTACTTTGCTTAATCTACTCTTATTTCAGTTTTTATCTTATATGCATCAACTCTAATCTTGACTGATACAACTGAATTCTAGCCATTATCCAAATGTATAATATTGGTCTATTTTTAATATATCACTACCACTCTATAGTTTATTGTAGGAGTGCTGGGGTTACTGTGTTTTGTTCTAATGTAATATGGCTATAATGCTGAGTCCTGCCAGGCATGACTCTTGAATTGGTGGTGGGGGCAGGGAGGTGAGGATGGAGTCTTTCCAAAAGGTCATTCTTGGTGTCTATCATCTTGAGAAGAAGCAAAGTCATTAGGTAAGACAAGAACAACTGTAAAGTGGGTCTTCGTTGATGAAAGAAATAATTAGGCCTTTCTCACTCTCTCCAAGCTTGAGTTTTGTGGACTCTAGGTTTCCATAAGGATGCCTTTAGGCAAGATGTGTTCAAAGATACCTTTTATCGCTGGAGGCAGATGGAAGCCTAATCCGAATGGAACTCCTGTAGTGAATCACAAAGTAAGAATAAGGTACAGACGATTTACTCTAGATGCATGTTACTCACTTTATTTCCATTTTAAATGTATTTGTTTTATCAGGAGAGCCAAGATAGGGACTTGTGTCCTGAGGGTGCTCAAAGTCCTTTTGAAGTCAGTACAATGGCAGCAGTAAGGATCAACCAGAGACCATAAGAGTTGAGGGAAATCAAGAGGAAAGGATAAGTCAAAGGGCCAACAACCTCTTGTACCAAAAGCACTTGTTTCCAGCACAAGATCCTTTGAGTGCTGAGTTTCCTTGAATTACAAAATTCCCTTGAACTATGAACTTGTATGACGTTAGTTCTAAAAGAATATGTAGAGATCATTTGGTCCAACTCTTATTTTACAGATGAGGAACTGAGATCCGTAGATTATACATGAAATTGCCTGTATCAATAGCAGAACAAACTCAATTTTCAATGAAATATAATACATTTCTAAAAAGTACATGTTTGTGTATTTTTATGGAGAAAACACCAGTTTTTTAAAAACAAATTTGCAGAAAATCCAATTTGCAAACAGATTTGTTTTTTAAAATCAAATTATCAAAATAGCTACAAATAGTAAATGTTGGGAGAATGGCAGTTTTCATCATGACTTCTTTATCTGTTTTTCCAAATCCCTATGCATGAGATTCCAACAAGAAAGTTCTTTTTAACCCTGGGCTCCATCTACCAACCAGTTTTCTTTGGAAGGAAGTACCTTTTGTTCTCACTGAATTATTCCTCCTTTGATGTCTTACCTTACGTGTACTCAGAAGAAAAGAATACTTATACAAAAGCAGATGTTCAATTCAGAGCCATGTGTATGTGAGGTAAAAGTTTTTTTTTCATCACCATTGATTGCTTGAAAGGCCTAGTGCTCTTCAGCCAGTTGAGATATTTTTCTTTGTTCTTCACAAGTGTTTGCTCAGTTCAAAGTGACAATTTGAACTTGAAAGCTAGTTCATCCAATATAACTTATGACCTATGTTGACTCAATATTATGTTTATTCCTAAAGTGATATGTGTTTAACCTCTTTTGTTGTTTGATATCTTATGCATCACACTTCCTTTAATCAAAGTAATTAACAAACTTGATAACATTTCAAAGTGTTAACATCACTGAGTGAGCAAACTAATGAATAAATGAGTGAATGAACAGCAACTTAAAAGAGAAGCAGTTGCTCTAATTGCAGCCGTAGATGGAGTTCACCAAGTTGCCACTCATCTTGAGTGTCAGTGGTATCACAAATCAGCTCCATGCTTTTTGAAATAATGTTTGAAGCATGATGTTTTTGAAATACTAGCTAATCTGTTTTTGTTCCTGGTGTGTTCTCTGGCCATTCTCTTCCAGTGAAGTTGGCATTCCCATCCATTTCCTGCAGCAGAGTAGGAAAGACACAGCAGTAAACAGAAAGAAGGCAATCCTTGCTTGTTTGAAAACTCTAATTCTCAGTGAAAGGGGAGAAAATAAAATGACTAGACTATAGATTTGGAAGACTATATGGCAAAAGAAACTTGGGAAAGTGTCTCAGGCTGGAGGGCTTACAGAGAATGGAAGAAGATCTGACTGACTAACTATAGGGGATCTTGGTGGAACTAGGATGGACCATGGGAAAAGGAGAAAAGACAGCATCAGAGAGCATTCAGTGTCCCACTTGAGCAAGCAACCAAGGTAGTCATGATTCTTGAGTCATAAAGGAGGTAAGTCAGTGCCTTGGGTTGTCCAATCTCTTCCTGAGTATTCCCTGTAGTGAAGAGCTATGCTATTTGTTCTTGGGTTTAGTTTTTAATAAGTTTTCTGGGCAGTGTCAGCATGCTGCCCATGCTCCTCAGCAGAGATAGTGATGACCTTCTTAAGACACTCATAATCTCTCTGAAGTGGAAGGCAGCTTCCTGGTATGGAAGTCTTGTGGTGAGTGAGAGCCAAAGTCTTATGACCTTAGGTTTAGGTTGCACTGAATAGAATCAGTTAAAAAATGTCTACCACATCTTGGACTATGGTAGAGCACACTTTTGTGGTCTGGAAATTGTTGGAAAGTTGCAGATAGGAATCAGGGTTGTTTGCAGTGACAGGTCCTAGAAGAGGTTGGACATGAAGCTGTCATAAGTTGGCAGGGGGTCAGTTGTACCCACCCATGGCACTTTAGTTGGACATAAGCTTTATTTCTGCCTCTTTCCTTTTCCATTCCTTTGGCTATGGCTTATCTAACTAGAGATCACCCCTGCTTTCTTTTCTTCCATAATATTTTATTTGTGCAATATTACTCATGGGAATTATCAGGGAAAATTGCTCAAGACATGGAAATGGGAGAGACTGATGTGTGTCCTTTCAGTGGAGTGCTGGATGTTGTCTCATGTACACTGAGGGGTTTGCCTGATTGTAAACAGGTGTGGTTTTTTTGACTGATTTTTCCATTAACTTTCTGTGGGAGTAGAAGTTAGCTTGCAATACATATGATCATTTTTCATAGCAATGCAAATTAATTTTGTCTGGTAGAGATAAAATTGATTTCTGTACTGTAGAAAAGAGAAGAATATCTTGTTTAGTTTTAGAATGAATCAATTTTATATCTATTAGGAAATTGGTTTCAACAATCCAAAGATATTTCAACTACCTGAATTCCATATATTTTATATATATATATATTTTTGAGTTGAAGTCTCACTCTGTCACCCAGACTGGAGTGCAGTGGACGCTCCCGGCCACTGCAGTCTCGACCTGCTGGGCTCCGGCGATCCTTCCGCCTCAGCCTTCCAAGGAGCTGGAGCAACAGGTGCACACTACCATGCCTGGCTAATTTTTTGATTTATTGTAGAGATGAGGTCTCGCTAAGTTGCCCAGGTGGGTCTCGAACCCGTGGGCTCAGGCAATCCACTCACCTCAGCCTCCCAAAATGCGGGATTACAGGCTGAGCCACCGAGCCTGTCTCTGAATTCCATATATAGGGAAACTTTTACAACAATTTTTCCATTGCTCTCAGTGTTTGATTACTGCAAGTGCTTTTTTAAATCATGGGACATTTGTATTCAATAAAGTGACTTTTACCCTTATTGTGAGACAAGGTGTACTTATAAATCTAACCAAACCATTTACTGAGACTCATGCTGACAGAGAGGTTGGATATTAGCAAATTTTGATGGAACTAGCATTATTATGAGAGCAGACAAAAACGTTACTTCCTTCTTTTAATGATTATGCTTGAGCATAGTGCTATGAACTGCATTAGATTTTTTTCTAGTATAGAATAAGGCAAGGGCCATCCATGATATAAAAATAGTATAAGGAAAGTATTGGAGGTTATGAGCATTGGAATGATCAAAAGTGAGGAAATATTTTACTGCTTGGGCAGAACATTCTATGGAGGAGCAACAAAAATTAAAGCTGAACAAGTTAAATGAAGGCCTTTGGGATTTATCCTCTGGGAAAGTGAGATGATATCAGTAATTATGGAGTTTTATTGAATCATTATTGGCTTATGGTATTTGCATCTTATAGTGGGCTTATCTAAATGTAATCCTGTTATAAGTAGAGGAGCATCAATATCTCTGTCTGTCTATCTATCTATCTATCTATATCTATCTATCTATCTATCTATCTATCTATCTAATCACCTGCTATTAGTTCTGTTTTTTTGTTTTTGTTTTGGAGAACACTGATTAATTAAATGTGTGACCTTTTTAAAGTTGTCTCATTATTACATAACAACCCTAAAACTTAGTGTTCACAATAACAACCATTTGCTTTGCTCACAAATCTGCAAGCTGAGTAGGACCCGGCGGGGAGGGCTCCTTTCTGCTTTATAGGGCACAGCTGGAATCTTTCCACACCTACGGGCTGGAGTAAAGATCCATTTTTAAGATGACTCTTTTCACACATGCACATGGTTAGCAAGTAGGTACTGGCTGTTGCCTGGGAACGTAGCCAGAGCTGCTAGCCAGGAGTCCCCATTTCTTCCCATGTGGACCCCTCCATAGGCTACTCGGGCTTGCTCACAGCATGGTGACTATATTTCAAGAACAAATGAACCAAGAGAGAGAACAAGGCAGCTGTATCATCTTTAATGACCTAGCTTTGGAAGTCATAGCATCATTTCTGCCATAATCACAAGCCCACCAGGATTTAAGGAGGGAAGAATTCTAGAGTTGCCAGATAAAGTACAGGATGCTTAGCTAAATTTGAATTTCAGGTAAATAACAAATATTTTTTTAGTATTAAATATGTAACATGCAATATTTGGGTTATACTTATGCTAAAAATTTATTGAAACTTCTCGTATTTTTATTTGTAGTCTTTGATAGCCTATTATTGATGGAAGAAGGGTAAAAAATCACATCATAATATAAGTACATAGAATGAAAATATTGTGCTCATATTTGGCAAATACCCTCTGCCCCACTTTACCCTCTGGCTACAACAATTTCCAGTCCTCCAGTATCCAAAATACACATGCCCAGGTCCATCAAGTTTCATCTCTTTGAGAATCAACTTGAAGTTCAGGATCTCATTCACTAGAGCAGGTCCAGATGCAGATAAGGCACCTTGGTGTAGTACCATTCCTTGAGCACACATGTTTGAGAATCATCCCTTTTAATCTGAAGGCCTATAAAGAGAAGAGAGGAGTTTCCTGTTCCCAAGACTTTTGGCATACAATAGTGAGACAAACATAATGCAGTTGCTTCAGACATTCCGTTCAAAAATAGAAAAAATGAGAAGTATGCAGCAGTTACTTGTTCAGATCTGTTCTGGAATTCTGCTAGGTTTATGCTGCGGGTTCCTTGATTAGGGCTCTGTCCTATTGCCTAGGGGGCTGATCTCCATGACTATTGGCTCTCTCTGTGCTCTTGATTCTGTAGTCTAAGAACTATTCCATATTAAATGGTACATGCTTAAGGCTGAGTAGTTTTCTAAACCTGTTTCCTGCACATAGTACTTTGGGAATTTAAAGACCTCTTCATTTTGTGTCATCTCTTGTTTTCAGTCTAAATTGGTACAATTCCTTTGAAAATGTTGAGAGCTTTTTAATATCAATGTATAATCCTTTCCATTAGACGCAAGTCACACTTGAACATCTCTAGACAAGCCCTCTGTCTTAGGCAAGGAAGATTGCACTGGGACAATGCCCTTAAGATTCTAAGAAGCCCTATTATTTCATTTTTGTTTGTTTTTACACTCTTCTAAAAACATTTTTACTTATTTATTTATTTTTGAATTTAAAAAATTTTTTTGCATCTTATTTATTTATTTTTTATTTTATTTTTATTTTATTTTAAAATTGTGGCATACAGTTAAGGGTTAGGTATACAAATATTCATTGTGCAGGTACCCTTATTGATGAGGTGTGCCCCCCTTTCCCCAGATAGATATTGACTACTGTTAATCCCACCTCCCCCTCCCTGCCCCTTATAGTTTCCCACTACTGTTTATCCTTTTCTTTTTTTTTATAGCATATATTTAATTTTAAAATTGTGGAGTACAGTTAAGGGTTAGGTAAACAAATATGCATTGTGCAGGTACCCTTGTTGATGAGGTGTGCCCCCCCGGCCCCAGATAGATATTGACTACCGTTAATCCCACCTCCCTTCCCCTCCCCGCCCCCCCATAGTTTCCCACCACTGTCAATTCTTTTCTTATAGTATTACAATAGATGTTCAAGGTCCACTTATGAGTGAGAATATGTGATACTCAGATC
>NW_007200380.1:426907-427610 GCF_000164805.1 Carlito syrichta | reverse complement strand
TGTACTAGTTTACACTCCCACCAACTGTGTAGAAGTGTTCCCTTTTTGCCACATCCTCTCCAGCATCTGTTATTTTTTGAATTATTAATAATGGCCATTCTGACTGGAGTTAGGTGGTATCTCAGTGCAGTTTTAATTTGCAACTCCTTGATGACTAGTGAGGTTGAACATTTCTTCATGTATCTGTTGGCCACTCATATGTCTTCTTTTGAGAAGTGTCTGCTCATATATTCTGCCCACTTTGTAATGGGGTTGTTTTTTTTTTTTTTTCTTTCGAGTGCATTTGAGTTCCTTGGTAGATTCTTGATGTTAGGTCTTTGTCAGACATGGAGTTGGAAGATACTTTTTCCCAGTCTGTGGGCTGTCTCTCTGCTTTCTTGATGATTTCTTTGGCTTTGCAGACGCTTGTCAGTTTAATGAGATTCCACTTGTCTATTTTATCTCTTATGGCCTATGCATTTCAGATTTTGCTCAGGAATTGGATGCCAATTCCAACTTCCATAAGGGTGGGTCCTGCCTTTTCTAAAGTTCTTATGGTTTGAGGTTTTACATTTAGGTCTCTGATCCATTTAGAGTTGATTTTTGAGTATGGGTTAGATAGGGGTCCTATTTGAATCTTCTGGATGTGGTCAGCCAGTTTTCCCAGCACCATTTACTGAATAGGTTCTCCTCTCTGCAGTGGTGGGTGGTGGAGGCTTTGTCA
>NW_007200380.1:426154-426836 GCF_000164805.1 Carlito syrichta | reverse complement strand
CTAATACCAGGCTGTTTTGATTATTGTAGCTTTACAATAAAGTTTAAAGTCTGGTAGTGTGATACCTCCTGCTTTGCTTTTTTTGCTGAGGATTGTTCTGGCTATTCTTGGTCGTTTGTGTTTCCATATGAATGCCTGTATTGTTTTTTCTAGATCTGAGAAGAATGTTGCTGATAATTTGATGGATATTATGTTAAATCTGTAGATTGTCTTAAGTAAAACGGACATCTTAAAAATGTTGAGTCTTCCAATCCATGACCATGGGATATTTTTCCACTTGTTTGTGTCATCTTTGATTTATTTGAGCAGTGTTTTGTAGTTTTCATTTTAAACGTCTTTCATGTCTCTGGTTAGGAAGATGCCAAGGTACTTCATTTTTTTTGTGGCTATGGCGAATGAGATTGTGCTTTTTATTTGGGTTTCTGTTTGTTTATTTTTGGTGTAAAGAATATGATTGTCTTTTGCACATTTATTTTATACCCTGAGACTTTGCCAAAGTTTTTTATCAGTGCAAGGAGGTTTTTGACGGATTCTCTTAGGTTTTCAAGGTATAAAATCATGTTGTCTGCAAGAGAGATAATTTGACTTCCTCTTTTCCTATTTGGATACACTTGATTGCCTTCTCTTTTCTGATTGTTCTAGCCAGGACTTCCAATACTATATTGAACAGGAGGGGTGAGAG
>NW_007200380.1:389831-425948 GCF_000164805.1 Carlito syrichta | reverse complement strand
TGGTCATGATGGATGATTTTTGAGATGTGTTGTTGAATCTGGTTTGCTAGGATCTTTTTGAGAATTTTGGCATCTATGTTCATCAAAGATATTGGCCTGTAGTTCTCTTTCTTTGTTGGGTCTTTCTAGGGTTGTGAGTAGGGTATTAAAGTCCACAGCTATGATAGTGTTAGAGTCAATATCTTTTTTGAGTTTACCTAGAAGCTGCTTTATGCAAGTTGGTGCTCCTATGTTGGGTGCATATATGTTTAGGATGAATGTTTCTTGTTGATGGAGTGAATCTTTTATCATTATGTAGTGGTCTTCTGTATCTTTTTAAATTTTGATAGTTTAAAGGGTATTTTGTCTGAGATTAAGATAGCAACTCATCCTTTCTTTTGTGTTCTGTTTGCCTGAAATTTTGCTTTCCATCCTTTTACTTTGAATCTGTGAGTGAATTTTCTAGTGAGATGAGTCTCTTGGAGGCAATATATTGTTACCTGGTGACATTTTATTCATTTTGTCATTCTATGTCTTTTCAGTGGTGCATTTAGTCCATTCACATTCAGGCTAATTATTGAAATGTGAGAGTTGATCCCTGTCATGAGGTTCTTATAGAATTGGTGTTGTTCCTGTTTGTTGTTGTCTTTCTTTTGAGTTTTGGTTTGGTTCATGGGTGTTTTTAATCTTTTTCCTATATTCTTGTGAGGAATATTGCTGTACTTTTTTCCTTTTCTTCTGTGTTATTATTTTCTTAAGGGTTTCTTGTAGAGGTGGTCTGGTGGCAGTGTAAGTTCTTAGAGATTTGATACCTGGAAAAGATTTTAATTCTCCCTCACTGATGAAGCTTAGCTTGGCTAAGCTTCCCCTTTTCCGCACCTTCTTTAATTCTGTTTTTCAGGTAAGGTGGGGTTGCTTTTACTTCTTTTTTTCAATCTCCTGTTCTTCCTTATGAGGATCCTCTGGCTTTGTTCATTTTTGAGGCTGGACTGTGAGTTGTGGGCTGTGCTTTTGCAGTTTTGAGATTTAATTGAGGGGGAAGCTGTGATTCAGAATCAAACTGCAGATTCCAGTATCCACTGACAGGTGTATGGGCACCCTGGAACCCACTTCCCACTGCCTTACAATCGGTCCATGCAGTGGGGTTTAGGTTTGCTCCCTTCGAAAACAAGGTGGAGGCTGTGGGGAGATGGGCAGGGCAAGGTGATCTCCACCTGGAAAATGGCTGCGGTGGCTGGCTCCTCTTTCACAGATCCTTTCTCTCCACTCATTGGGGCCCCAGTTGATCAGCTATGATAGGCGATGGTGTGTGTCTGGCATCAGGCACTGGGAATCTGTGAAGTAGCTGGGCACTGCAGCTTTGTGTGCCTTGGGTGCTTTGGGGTGGAGGAGTGAGCTGGGAATTCCCCGGGGCCAGAGCTGAGAGCCACACTGACAGCAACTGTTCAGCACCTGGTAACCACTTCAGCGGCAATCCCCTGGGGAGGCTGTAGTGCAATGGAGGCTGTTTGCTGCGTGGGACCTGCTATAGCGGCCACTCCCCATGTAGGTGGCAGCCATGGGGGCACATGGAAGTGCTCTCAGGAGCCACCCTTTGTGGAGATCCTCACAGTTCAACTTGTCCCATAGCCATCTTGCTGAGCATCTTCAACATTTTTATTTAGAAATACTTTCAAACTTACAAAAAATAAAAATAGTACAACTTATAGCATACATAAATTTTACCCTGATTTGTCTTTTATATTAGATTCCTAAAGTTGCCATAACAAATTATCACAAATTTGGTGGTTTGAAACTACAGGAATTTATTCTCTTATGGTTCTAGTAGTTAAATGTCCAATATCAAGGTGTTGCTAGGGCCATGCTCTTTCTTAAGACTCTAGGGGAGAATGTGTTCTATACTTTATTAGCTTCTGACATTATTTCCTTCATCGCTTGGTGTTCTTCCTATAACTTAACTACATCTATAACAACCTTGTTTCCCAATAAGGTTACATTCTGAGGTTTCAGAAGGCTATGGATTTTTAGGGAACATTATTCAATCCAACACATCTATTATTGATGTTTCACCTCACAGGGCTTATCTTTGTAATCTCTCATATCATGATAATAAATGAACATACTGCAAAAAGTTAGAGATTTATTGGCATGTCTCTCCCACACTCAGCTCTTCCCAAGATTAAAATTAAACAGTCAAACTCTGTGTTTATAAAGTACATGGATATGTTTTTCCTTTTCTTCATTTTTCCCTTTCAATATGCTTATAGTGTTAATTTGACATATAAATAAGGTTCATTGTAGTTTTGTTTTTCAGTTTTATGTGTCCTCCCATTCTTATTTTTATTAATTTAATGTTATTCTTGTATCTGCAGAATAATGACATTCTTTCAAAAGTCAAAGAAGAGTCACTCCCTCTCATATTCTTTCCACTCCACTTCCTATACTCCTAATTGATTACCAACTTTACTGTTTTCTGGCTAATCCATCCTGTATTTCTTTTATGTAATGACAAGCAGTGACATGTATGTTTCTTATTTTTCTTTCATCTTTTCATAAAACTATATAACATACTATATATACATCTTTTCTTAGCATAATATACATACTCTTTAACACTTTGCTTTTTTTAACTTACTGTCTCCTTGAAGTCACTCAGTAACAGTTAATAGAGATCACCCTCATTTTTTTTTTTTAGAGCTATGTAGTACGCTATTGTGTGTTATGTACCATAGTTTACTTAATCAATCTCCTATGCTTGGACAAGTATATAGTTTCCAGCAGTTTGCACTTACAAATGATGCCACCACAAATAGCTTTGTGCATATGAATTTTTGTTTGTTGGAGATGTGTCTTCTAGACCAATTTCTAGCAAGGGAATTTCTGGGTTGAAGGATAAGTACACATGCAGTTTTGTTGGAACTTGCACAATTCCCCTCCATCTAGGATTTGTTCCATGTTGCAATGTATGAAACTGCCTATTTCCCACAGCCTCCCCCATAGACTGTATCGCCACACTTTTGAATGTTTGCCAATCTATTAAGAAATGGTATCTCAATGTACGTTTAATTTGCATCTCTCTTATTATGAGTGAGGCTAAACATCTTTTCATGTTTTAAGGCCATTTAAATATCTCTATTGTGAGTTGTCTGTGTTTTGCTCATTTTTCTAAGAATTTTTGGGTCTTTTTCCTTCCAAATGTTGAAAGCTCTTTAAAATTAGGAATATTAGTCTTTTATCTGTGATACTGGTACAAATATTTTCTCTCAGTATTGTTGCCTCATGATTTCAGGTCACAGTTGGAAAACTTTCATCTATATTGAGATTAAAGTGGAACTCATCATGTTTTCTTTTAGTACTTATGTGGTTTTGCTTAACTGACTTTGATATTCATGTAATTCTCAAAATGTTTTTGTTTTTGTTTTTCTCTGGAGATTCCTGACATTTTTGTGAGCTTGGTGATTCATTTTTAAAAGATAATGAGTGGTGATGGAAGTGTTTATTAAGTTGATTGTGTAAATCATCACACAATATATATATCTAAAATCATTATGCTGTATACCTTGAAAAGATTCAATCTTTACCAATTAAATATTTTAAAATGAAAAAATATGTGAAGCAGAATAAAATGAGCTTAAAAATAAATAAAAGTATTTTGACCATCAATTTTAGTGGTAGTTATCGGAGGGTCATTTAGAGTATTGTGTCTGCTGTGAAGTTGGAAATAGAAATATGCTAATCTCTCCTCTGCAGCCCTTGAAGAAGATAATATGGTCTAGCTACCCAATTCCTAAAACTATATTCTTACAATAACATGTTAATCCTGTTAGGATTTTGTTTTTGGCTGATCATGCTGTTACTTTTAAAACTATTGGAAATAATAATGTCCACTACACTACAATTGTTAAATTATATTAACTCATTAGTGTTGCTAAAACAAGGTCCATAAAATGGTAAGACTTATTCTCAAAGAAGTATAAATTAGCTGTCTTACAAATTTACTTAACACTAGCTGGTTGCTTTTCTCTGCCATCTCTTCTTTTTCTTATTGACCTTTTAATTAAAAGAGCAAGCCATTGAGCAAAACCAGATTTATCCAAAAAAAAAAAAATTACATTAAAGAATAATGCATGCATGCTAACTTTTTAAAAGATTCTTCCTGTATTTGCTTAAAATGCAATAGCAAATAGATTACTTAATTGAATCTATATGTTCTAAAGGAAAGACCTTAAGCAAAAGCAAGTTTAATTTGAAAACATGGTACTTGAATTCTTTATGTGTTAGAAATATTAAGACATTTGAAGGAATATTTTATGAGAATTTTTTTTCTTTTTAAGCAATACTATGTTTTCAGGCTTCCACACTTAATTATTACAAATTTCAATGATTTTCAAAACTTTTCTTTAAGATATAAACCCAACCAGAAGCATACTATTCAGGATTAGAGATATTTGTTAGATAGAGAAATGAAATTCAGACTCAACAATTATTTTAAAATATTTAAAATAGTCCTTATCAATGCACAAATGCACTTGTTAGGAAGTCACGAACCATTATAAAGTATCCATACTGCTTTCTCTATTCTCTAGAATTGACAAGGCATGGTAGCCCACACTCTCTGTATATGTGTGGTTTTCTTTTTTATAGCCAAAAAACTGTCAGGATTTCATATAGTAGCATTTCTACTTAACAGCAGTATTATAGATGAAAACAAAACTCAGACTTTTGGAAAATCCCTCTTTCTCATCCCAATATATGTTCCTGAACTTGACCTAGTACAATTGTTGTTTCTGGCAATTGGAGCTTTTGAAGTCAACCTGAGCAGGTCTATACATAAGTGCAAACATTTCATGCAGACTCCATCCAAGAAAAGCTTATTTTTTCTATCAATCAGCTGATTTTGGATCTCTTGCCCTTTGAACTCCACTGTAAGTTCTCTTATCTTAGGATTTGGTGAAAAGTTTAGATAAGCTGTTGATTAAAAGATAAAGCTGATGGGATATTTATCAGACAAAACATAATCTTCAACTGCCAAAGATACACTTTGAAAATAATTGTATTTTTTAATGATTAAGTATGAAAGCCTGAAAACATATTTCTGCTTAAAATTTTTTTCACACAGAATCCTCCTAAAATTCACAATCTATAAAGTGTGCTTCTCCTTAATTTCTTCTGTAACTCACTTCCTACTTGTTAGTTGCTGCATTGGTCTCTGTAGAGTGTTTGCTCAATAAATATTTGTGAACTGAAAGAATAATCAGACTGTAGAAGACAGTCTGAGAACACGTTGGCAAATCTCTCAGAGTTGGAATGGTTTAGATGATGGTCTGATACGATGTAATTTATAATTTAAATATATTTTAATATGAAACTATAACCATGTAAGCCTTTAGTTCTCAGGTGAGAAAGTTATTGTCTTTATAGTTAGCAATAGGACACATAGGCAGCATTGCCAGATTATTATTAAATTAATTCTAAGAATGTGAAATATTTGAAGGCCAAAGCCATGGATAATATAAAAGAAAACTAAGTATATCGGAAGTACATGATGTCCGATATGAAATATCTAGTGAAAATCTGAAACTTCCTTCCTTTGCTCTGGCTCATGGTGGATTTTAAATTGCATTCATGGATGTGATTCCTGTCTGAAACTCCCAACAGTCTTGTGGGGCATGCAACTTAGAAAGTTCCTGTCCCTTTGAAGAGTGAGGAATTTGAACCTCAGAAAAGTTAATTGACCTTCTTAGATTTTTTCAGCATTATTGGCAAGTTTCTGTCTGAAATGCAGATTTCTAGACCCTTCATTGAGTTGTCTTTCCCATTATAACATCAAGAGAAAAGAAAACTTAAAGCATAAGAAGAAAGAAAAAAGGAAAAGAGTTCAATTTCATAGATTGTTACAAATGATAGGCTTACATTAAAAATATTTTAAAATGTAATAAATTTGGTAAGCATTGAAATATACTTTTTTGGGGGAGAAAATGACTTGATATTTAAAAGTTTAGGTATGAGGTGAAAACAAGCTTTGTGGAATAATAAAGCACTTAGTAAGAATAAATGCTAACATTGACTCTACTGATTAATGGGTTGTTTTCATGTCTTTATAGAAAGATTCTTAGCATGTACTCCCATATACAGTGAAATCACCAATTCTTCTAGACTCTGCTGAAAATTTTCCTAGGGGAAGTAGCTCTCATCCTCACTCTGCACCAAGTGTACTGATAATAGTGCTCTGGGTAGCCAATGTGGGTGTCTGCTGTGAAAAATGTCAGAATCAAAATGGAGTCACTTGTGTCAAATCCTAACAACAAAAAATAAAGCCAGGAGGTAATGAAGGAGGGTTCTCATGCACACATGCTTAAGATAAGAACTACTATGAAGACTCTCTGAAGAGCTCTTATGGACATATGCATGTAACCAAAACTTTTGCCAAAAATTTTCCAAACTGTAGCTTGCAACATGAGTCACAAGAACAGTTAGTCCAATGTATAAGAACTCTTGCCTAACACAATGTCTCCTCTAATGAACTGATGTTAAGTTTTGCAATAAGCTCCTGTAGCTGATGCTCTCTTTGTCTCAAAACAACTTAGTTGTACTTCTCCTTTTGCCTTTAAAGACTTCTCCTTGACTCAACCTCCTTGAATGCAAATGTGTCCCTGATTGCCATGGCTCACATATTCCAGATTGTAATGCTTCTCTCATTCCTGAATAAACTCGTTTATCTTTGGAGAATCTCCCACTGTTTGTGACTTAGGTTGACATTGCTTACAGGAAGCTTCAGAAATCTCCTCCTGGGGCTTTAGTTGTAGACCAGGGGAGTGGAGATGCTGAGAATAAAGGACGGTGCCGATGGGATTCAGAAGACACAAACTTGGCTGTCACCATTGTTTGAAAATTTCCTGATGCAGAACCTGGCCCAACACCTCCATCCACTGTAGGGTAGAAGTCATTCTCCAAGGTTCAGATCTAGCCATATGTTTTTATTTTTTGAGCCTCAGAAAAAATTAGTATGTAAAAGAAGTTTCCCAGTGCTGCAAATGACAGTCTTTTTCATGGCAGTGTTTCTGTTTGTTGCCAGACATGCTAAAGCTGTGCATCTTGAATTGTAGAATAAAATCTCTCATTCTTTTGGGCTCTTAAGAAGTTATTCAAGAAATTTAATCATTCAGTCTCTAGTTCATTTGAATCTATATATGGAAAATGCTGAAAGTACACTTATAAAAATTGGTTAAATACAACACCAATTAAATTAGTATTTTTAAAAAATGGTTTGGATAGTTAAGACTATTGAATGACGAGCCCATAGTCTAAGATATAATTTAAGGCCTGCATCAGGTCATAAGTGTTCTTTGCAAATTCCACTTGAATTTCATAGCATGATGAAATTCAACTGTATGAACAGAGTCATTAGGAGTAAAGCCTGGTGAGAAAAGCTATGCCAAATTGAAGTACTCTTCCTTGAGTTCCTAAAGATTAAGAGAGCTTTGCATTTTCCCGGGAGCTGGGGCTGGGGACAGAGTCAGTGTTGACCCATAAAGCAAAATCTTAGATGACAGAAGGGGCACCAGGAAGTTAAGTATAAACCTAGTCATGATTTTATAACATTTTATTTATAAGAAATTAAGACTTGTAAGTACAAGTTAGACCTAATCTTCCAGTTACTTTCTTGAGCTGCCTTGTTTTTGCAAACATCCTTGCCCTCTTCATTTCCCTGCCTTTTATTGGATGCAAAGACATTCATTTATACACTTAGGTCTACAACCTTTTCTAATGGTTCAATCCATTTACACGTCAGTCTTCGAGATTCAGCCTTATTGAGGCAAATGAGGATGGAAGGGAGACACGCTGACATAAAGCTCCTTGTTCAGGCATCTTTCCATGCTCCATTCCAGCATCCACACTAGTTTCCAGAAGAGTCTTTTTGAAACACACATCCAATCATGTCACACTCACTTAAAACCCTTCTGGTATATTGCTCCAGTGGTATCTACCACTTTTCTTTTCTTTTTTTTTAAATAAATTTTTTATTTTAAAGATGTGGGGTACAATTTAGGGTTAGGTATGCAAATGTTCATTATGCAGGTACCCTTTTTTATCATGAGGTATGTCTCCCCCAACAGTTTCCCACTACTGCCAATCCTACCTCACTCCAGCAATTTCCCACTACTGTCAATCCTTTTCTTATAGTATTATGATAATTGTTCAAGGTCCACTTATGAGTGTGAACATGTTATATTCTATCCTTTGTTTCTGTGATAGATCACTCAGAATTATAGACCCTAAGTCCATCCAAGTTGCTGTGAAGTTCATAATTTTGTCCTTCTTTATGGCTGCATAATAGTTCATCATGTATATGGACCACATTTTAAAAATCCAGTCCTCTTTTGATGGGCAGCACAGTTGGTTCCATGTTTTTGCTATTGTGAACAATGCTGCAATAAACATGTGTGTGCAGGTATCTTTTTCATAGAGTGACTTGAGTTCCTCCAGGTATATTCCCAGAAGAGGGATTGCTGAGTCATATGGAAGGTCAATTTTTAGATCTTTTAGGAATTGCCAAGCTATTTTCCACAGAGGTTGTACTAGTTTGCACTCCCATGAGCAGTGTAGAAGTGTTCCCTTTTCCCTGCATCCCTCCAGCATCTGTTGTCTTTTGAGTTACTGTTGATGGCCATCCTGACTTGAGTTAGGTGGCATCTCAATGTGGTTTTATTTTTAATTTTTATTTATTTATTTATTTATCTTCCACTTTTCAATCAGTGCACACGCTTACAGTTCCACATCTTTGCTTATGTGGCTCCTTCTCCTGAAAAAACCAAGAACCAAACAAATCTCCTTAGCCTTCAAGGCTCTGTTTGCTGATACTAATCCTATTGAAAGTATTCCAGGCAATTGAGAAAGAAGGAATTCTTCGTAGCTTATTCTATGAAGCCAATATCATCCTGATACTTCAAAATGGCAAAGACTCTCTACAAGGAAAGAAAATTTCAGGCCAATTTTCCTGATGAACATAGATACAAAAATTCTCAACAAGAGTCTAGTAAATTTCATCCAACAGCACACATTTCAAGGTTCACCTATCATGACCAGATGGGCTTCATTCTCAAGATACAAGGCTTGTTCAACATATGTAAATTAGTAAACATAATCCATCACATAAACAGGTGTAAAATCAAGAACTACATGATTATTTCATTAGATGCAGAAAAAGCATTCAATAAAATACAATATCTCTTCCTGATAAAATCCCTTGAACACTTAGGTCATTGAAGGAACATTCCTCAAAATAAAAAGAGCCATCTACAATAAACTTAGCCAACATCATACTTAATGGGCAGAAACTGGGAGCATTTCCCTTAAAAACTGGAACACAACAAGGATGTCCATTCTCACTCTTACTATTTAACACAGTATTGGAAGTCCTAGTCACAGCAATCAGTTAGAAGAAAGAAATCAGGGATATCTAAATAGGAAAAGAGGAAGTTAAGTTATCCCTCCTTGTAAATGATTTTGTTCTATACCTAGACAACCCTAGAGAATCTGTCAAAAAACCTCCTTGCACTGATAAATGACTCCAGTAAAGTCTCAGGATACAAAATCAATGCACAAAAAACGGTTGCATTTCTATGCATCAACAAAAAGGAGACTGAGAACCAAATAAAAAACACAATCCCATTCACAATGGCTACACACACACAAACACCTCGGCATTCACCTAACCAAAGAAGTGAAAGACCTTCACAATGAGAACTACAAAACACTGCTCAAAGAAATAAAAGATGACACAAACAAATGGAAAAACATCCCATGCTCATAGATTGGAAGAATTAATATCTAGATGTTCATTCTACCCACCCCAATAAATTATACAGATTTACTGCAATTCCTATCAAAATGTCAGCATCATTTTTCACAGATCTAGAAAAACAATACAGAAATTAATATGAAAGCAAAAAAGAGCCTAATAGCTAAAGCAATCCCCAGCAAGAGAAACAAAACTGGAGGCATTACACTTCCACACCTTAAAGTTTGCTACAAGACAGCATGGTACTGGTAAAGGAATAGACATGTAGACCAATGAAACACAACAGATAATCTGGCAACAAAACCATGGACTTTCAACAAACTCATCTTCAACAAAGCCAACAAAAAAAATTGAGGAAAGAAAATCATATTTAGCAAATAGAGCTGGGAAAATTGGCTAACGACATGCAAAAGAATGCAACTGGACTCCTATTGATCGTCATATACAAAAATTGACTAAAAATGGATCAAGGACTTAAATGTGAAACCTCAAATAATGAATTAATACATTAAATGAAAAAAATGCAACAGACTCAGAAGAGCCACATTGTTTCTGCTTATCTGAGAGTTCTCTTTATGAAAGAGAATGTTAAGAGTATCCCAAGTTCAAAAGAGCTTCATTTTGCCCTGACTTTTTTTTTTTTTTTTTTGATTTATTGTAGAGATGGAGTCTTGCTGCCCAGGCAGGTCTTGAATCCGCGGGCTCAGGCAATCCACTCACCTCAGCCTCCCAAAGGTGTGGGATTACAGGCTGAGCCACCAAGCCCGGCTGCCCTGACTTCTTAAGTAGAGATTAAACACAGAAATGTTGAAGGTAGGGGAGAGTCAATGGGAAGGTATGGGAGTTGTAGACATCGAGGTTACTGTAAAACTGGATTTTTAAGCTTTGTAAAGCTTTGGGTGACATCATCTTATTCTCTTAAAGGAGAAACCACGGATAAAGGGTGTACCTGGCAGATAGCTGCTGCTCAACGAAGGTTAGGTCCCACCTCTGCTCACTCTGATGAAGTGCAATCTACATTCTCCTTAAATTTATTCAATTCATTACTCAACTAACATTTTGGAATTTCTGCTGTTTGTCAGGACTGTGCTAGGTTCTGGAGATACAGTGGGAATAGTGATGGGTGCAGTGAGTTGCCTTCAAAAATCTTCAAATGTGGTGGATGCTTCCCAAGGATTTTGCCTCTTTTCTCTTTTATGCATTGCTCTCGGAGGATCTCATTTATTTTTGTGGTTTCACCTATACTCTAAACACTGAACATTTTCTCATTGTCTCAGATTTTTCACCTGAAAGATCCAGACCGGTATATCCAATGCCAATTAGCCATGTCTACCTGGATGTCTCTCATGCACCTCAAATGTAACAAAGCCATGGCTGACCCTGATTTCTCGTAATACCCAATTTTCTTTTCTTGGTCATAGCAAATGTCATCCCCAGTCACTTATACTTTACATCCTGGAACCATAGTTTTCTTTTTTTTTTTTAATTTTAAAATTGAGGGGTACAGTTAAGGGTTAGGTAGACAAATATGTATTGTGCAGGTTCCCTTGTTGATGAGGTGTGCCCCCCATGGAGCCATCGATTTCAATGAATATTTGCTAAGTGCC
The DNA here is from genome assembly GCF_000164805.1 of Carlito syrichta. Classification (NCBI taxonomy): domain Eukaryota; kingdom Metazoa; phylum Chordata; class Mammalia; order Primates; family Tarsiidae; genus Carlito; species Carlito syrichta. The sequence continues at coordinate 414,560 of NW_007200380.1, read as the reverse complement.
TCCCTTGAAGTTTACACTGGGAGAATGTTTTGAGGCATGTTGCCTGATCTTTGGCTTCTTCATACCATCCTTCACCCCCAATTCCCCATATTCAATCTGACTTCCATTTGATCAGTTTTATTTCTACAAAGTTTTTTTTTTTTTTTTTTTTTTGAGTTGGAGTCTCACTCTGTCGCCCAGACTGGAGTGCAGTGGCCGCTCCCGGCCCCGCAGCCTCGGCCTGCTGGGCTCCAGCGATCCTTCCGCCTCAGCCTTCCAAGTAGCCGGAATTACAGGCATGCGCTACCACGCCCGGCTGATGTTTTGATTTATTGTAGAGATGAGGTCTCGCTGCCCAGGCGGGTCTCGAACCCGTGGGCTCAGGCAATCCACTCACCTCAGCCTCCCAAAGGCGCAGGATTACAGGCTGAGCCACCGAGCCCGGCCTTCAAAGTTTCTTTTTATTCTTCCTCTTCCTCTCCACAGCCAGCGCCTAGATTAAAGTTTTCAAAAAACTTTTACCATTGGAGTTTCTTCCTCTCCTCCATACTTCTAGAGTATTTTCTGATATCTCTGATGGCTCCTCTTTCTTAAAGAATAAAGTCCACTCTCGGTTTGCCATCCAGAGTCCTACAACATCTGGACTCTCCATGACACGCCACATAGTCTTATTTCCTTCTATGCCCTTCTTCATCTCAGAACCTTGATCTCCAGCATCATTAACTGACTCATTTTTTAAAACAGGCCCCAATATACTACCATGATATCTTGCCTGAGGTGTTGATCTCCTTGAACAGCTTTTCCCCTGTTCTTTAATTTTTGAAATCCTACCCAGCCTTAAAGGTCTAGCTTCATCTCCTATTTTTCTAGTTTGCTGGTACCTCCGTACACTATAGTAATCGCTCCCTCCTCTACACTTGTAGAAGACTTTCTTTGTATTGTCGTGGTTTAGTACTGTGTGTATTTAGAAGAGTTTATTGTGAGTGCTGGAGGGGCTGGGCTCTACTTAGAGTCAGTCTGTCTGATCCCACTTCTAATATCAAATAAGACAATATATGATTGATTATAGTCCTCATGATCTTGGGTCATTACACTCCGAATCTGTGAATAGAGAATATCCCAAACCAATGAACCTCTGAGAGCTTTGCTGCTTGATTTAGTTAAAAAGGAAAAAGTTATTTGGAATACACAAATGTCCTGTGAAAACAAAACAAAGCAAAACTTTGAGTTAAGTATGGTAGAATCATTGTGGGAGTTTAAGGGAAAAGGGCAGGGAGTGGTAAACTAGGTTAGGGAGGTTTAGCTGGAGAGAATAATAAAATGAGATGACTAGGGCAGTGATAACATCAAGACAGGTCCGTAAATGATTTTCATGCCATTTGTTGGGGTGCATTAGGTAATCGTCCTACTTTGCCCTGGCTGGCATGAAATAAAATAACTTGGCAACAATTACTGAGCAAAAATTATGATGACATGAAAGCAACAGAGGCTATAGTTAGTATTATAATTTCACCTGAAGGTTTAATCCAGGGTAAAAGTCAATAGACTAAAAAAATATAGAAAGTACGGCATAATTTGGGCCAAAACAACAGCAATGAAAACTTTGTTTTCTCAATTATAGTTTACCTCTTGGATTATATGGAAAATCTTTGATTTTCTAGTAAAACAATATACACTAAAGTGATAATGACATTTGAAGTCATTCACACAATGGAAAATAAAACTATGAACTGAAATTGTGGTGCTCTTGAGATAAGCAAGTGTTTCTAACCTGAAGACGCTATTTATTTACAAGGTCAGGTGATGTAACTTGTATGGATGCCCCTACTTTCCCTGCTACTCTGCCCAAGTAGTCTCTCCCTTCTCTGAGCTCCCACAGCCTCATGGGCATATATAATTACAGCATTTTCCAGGCTGTATTTAATTGTATTTTTTGTTTCTTCTCTACACTGAGTATTCCTTAGGGATCTTCAGGCCATTTCTCAAATGTTTTTTTCCTCTTGCCCAACAATGAAATTCCAAGTTATGTTTTGCTTTTTTATAACTACTTTTACTTAATGAGGAAAGAGAGCAGAGCAAGAACTTGGAGGGAAAATGTGAGCTGTTTCAACTGGAATCCTCCCATGCCAGAAAGGAATGAGAGGAAATATAAACATTAGAAAAGAAATGAAAGCTTGATGGGCCTTTAAAAGGGGGCAGGCATCTGCTGAGGCTCTTTCTTAGGAAGAAAAAAGCTGACTGGATGATTATAAGTCAGGGTTTAACAAGAGAGAGTTGTTCAGGACTCGGAAATGCATTAAACCATACAGCTCCAAAGGCCAGAAGACTGGAGGGAAATAGAGCAATGCCTTCCCCTACCTCCAGGACAGGGAACAGAATTTCTCTTCCAGGACAGTAGGCCAGATGCCTTTTGGTGCAAGCAGAAGTACACATGCAAGAAAGAGTCCGAGATGAACTACAAGGGCCCACACTCCTCCGCCAGGCAGGAGCTCTTTACTGAAGAGACTGGGTTTTGTGTCTGAAGGCCTGTGTCATGTGGGCACCACCAGCAACCAAATGGGTGACCAAAAGTTCTGAGCATGTTTCACCATCATTCTAACGGACTTTAGAAATAACCCTTGGAATTGGCAGTAGTGGGAATCGCCGGAGGGGGAAGGGCACACATCATTAACAAGGGCACCTGCATAATGAACATTTATATACCTGACACTGATCTTTAAAAAAAATTTCTAAAAATGAGAAATAACTCTTGCTTGGCCTCATTCTTAGAGAGGACTGATAAGGTAAAGGATGGGAAAGTGCTTCGTACTGTTACATCCTACATCCCATGGGAGCATTTCACTCCTTTGAGCTAAAGGTACAGTCCTTTGTTACAGTCAGTTCTGCCTGGAAGAGGTCCTACATTTACCACCAGTCATCAATTTTTTGAGTTTTTCCTTAGTGACCCTCTCTGAGAATGGGGTTTAAAGGGAAGATGAAAATAATTGAAACTTGAAGTCTGGACTCTAGTTGGGGAAGGGTGATTGGGCAGCCAGGAGTAAGGATTACACCACCAGTTGTCAGAAGCCATAAAGGAGGAGAGAAGAGGAAGGTGCTGGGAAGCACGGCACAGGAAAGAAGAATGGAAAGGAACAGAAAGTCCTCCCTTGCCTCCCTTGGTTCCTGGACTGGCCTTGGCCTAAAGGAGAAGGAGTAGATTGAGCCAGAGACCCAGCCTGCTCAGCCTGACCTGGGAGCCTCGCCCGGGCAATGGGTCTGGGAGCAGGAACAAAACTTAAGGCAATCATGGCCTCTCTCTTCACTGAGAGCTAGAGTCAAGTTCATAAAGAGAGTTGGTGGATTGGAGACTGTGCCAGAGAAAACAGAGCCTCACCCAAGATTTCAGGCAGAGAAAACAGGCATGGGAACATCAATGATCTCTTACTGAAATAGGAGTGTGAGTATAAATTGCCAAACATATGAAAGCCCTACTGTGAAACAGAGTATACAGAGAAGCCTATTTCGTTTAAGGTCAGTGTTTGTCTTTAAAGTATACATATAGTGTCTGTATATGTGTGTGTGTGTATAAATTTCCAATTTTTATTTTTATTGTAGATTCAGGGGGTACATATGCATGTTTGTTATGTGGACATATTGTGTAGTGGTAGGGATTGGGTCTCAGGTAGCCCATTCCCCAAATAGTGAACATTGTACTCCATAGGTAATTTCTGAACCCTAACCCCTCTCCTCATTTCCCCACACATTGTTGTTGTCCCTGGTGTCTATTATTTCCACCTTTGTGATGAGTTCTTGCATATGAATGAGAACATCCAGTGTTTGGTTTTCTGTTTCTGAGTCAGTTCACTTAGGATGATGATCTCCAGCTCCATTCACATTGTGGAAAACGACGTGATTTCATTCTTTTATATGACTGTGTAGTGGGCACTTAGGTTGGTTCCACGATTTTGCTATTGTGATTAGTGCTGCACTGAACATATGAGTACAGATATCCTTTTTAATATATTTATTTCTTTTCCTTTGGGTAGATTCCTAGTAGCAGGATTGCTGGGTCAGTATACACCATTTTTACCTCCTCTAACAAGCAGCCCTGGTGGGTGAGGTGACATGTGCCAGTAATCCCAGCAACTCAGGAGGCTGAGGATTATCAGTGGAGGCCAGGAATTTGAGACTAGTTTGGGCAATATGGCAGAACCCCATAGCAAATACACACACACACACAAAGGAAAAACAAGCAGCCCTTTAGATAGAGTTTCTCACTCTCAGTGTTATTGATATTTTTGAGCCAGATACTTCTTTTTATGGGGGGCTATCTTGAGCATTGTAGGACCTTTAGTAGTACTCTGGTCTCTACCCATTAAGTGCCAATGGCACTCTCTTCCCAGTTGTGACAACCACAAATGTTTTCAGATATTGCTAGATGTCCAATGGGGGTGTAAAATCATCTCCAACTGAGAGCTACTGGCTTATGTGTTATAAAGGAGGTTGTTTCTTTGTTAGTTAGTTTTTTTCCTGATCTCAGTTTTTTTCTTTTTTTATCATCTCTGGGCCAAGTTTTAAAACCCACTTTGCCTAATTAATTCATTCATTTATTCATTCAACCAAGCTTCCTTCTTTTTAAAAGTGGTTTTGGTAACAAGGAATGACATTTTGGAGGTTCAAATAAGATAGTGTTTAAGTATATGGTGGATAAACTGCATTTTATTTAGCTAATTATTTGTACAACTATCACATTTGTAAAGTTATTGATGGAAGCAGTGCAGAGTTTTTCACTGAAGCACTGAAATTGGAGTCAGAAAACCTGTAGTCAAGTCTCTCCCCTTCTGTGTGGGCTACATCAACTCAAGCTTAGAGCCTTAAGATCCAACTGGGTTTAATGTGGCCGTGCAGTTTTATTTTTCTACTTTTATGTACCTAGAAGCAAAACGTTGCCACTAGAAACTTTCTGTAGAATTGTTTGACTCTTTCAAAATAGTAATAGCTCATAAATGATGTATCTGGCCCAAAAATGTCAATAGCACTGAGGCTGAGAAACCCTGTTTTAAGGGCTGCTTGCTTTTCTTTCTTTTGTGTGTGTGTGTGTGTGTGTGTGTGTGTGTGTGTGTGTGTGTGATATGGGGTCCTGCCATGTTGCCCAGGTGTGGCTAATTTGTGTTAATAAATCCATGGAGACATATAGGTTTATTTTTTAAAAAAGAAAATAGTAAAAGACAGGTAAGAAATCTCAAAGGGGATCAACTTGATAAATTAAATTGATCAATGAATCAATGATCGCCGAATTGATCAATAAGTAAAATGAATCAACATGTGAATAACTACTACACCTTTAGCAAGTGAATGAAACAGAACAGGAGGGTGAAACTTGCCTGCTTTACAGGAAATATTCTAAAAGTGAAATTTTAAAAGAAAGGTGCATAAATGTAGCACGTGGCAAATAGACCACAGGCAAGTCAGCTATATGCAAATAGACCTCAGAGAGATTGATTTTAGGCCAACTGGCTTTAGTTAAATTGTTTTCTTAGGAAACTGTACTGCATTGTTGATTCTGGGGTTAGAAGTTTCAGTTTTTGGAGTAAAGAGAAAAAAAATACATATAGGTAGATACAGGATAAGTGAAATAAGGCACAAAGGATAGGTTTCTGCCCAAAGAGTGGGTTTAGCTTGGGTTTAGCCTCAGAGACTCATTCTCAAACCAGTCTCTCCACCCCATCTCTCATCAGCTCCTCATCCTGTCTTACTTTTCCTCACTGTACTCCTTGTTTCCCGAGCTATACATTTATTTATTTGCTATTGTTATCCATCTTCTGCTCTACTCCATCCCCCTGCAGCATCCCACACAACCATGCTTGTGCCCATGCACATGCAAATATGAACTCTTTAGTCCCTGCTGTCTCCTACAGGGCTTTTCCTTCCTGCCCCATCACAACTCTTAGGCATGGAATAATATTGAAATAAACAATTTAAACTATTAATAAGAATTGTAGTAATAAGTTATAATTTAAAAACTATTAAATTGCGATCAATAATAAAGATTTGTTTATTTAGCACTAGATGCTGGGCCACTGACACCCTGATTCCTGATGCTCGCAATAGCTCTGTAAAGCAGGGATCATATCACATCTTCAAATACTCACAGGTCTGGGTGAGTGACTTTAAAGTATTCACTGTAAACCTCTTTTTTTTTTCCTTCAGAGAGGTTCAGAAACATGCCTAAGATCATCCAGCTGCTATTCAGCTTAGTTGATCTTTTAAGCCGTGTTAGCTAAAATCTTTCCAAAATGCCATAGTGCACAAAAATAACAATGACTATCAGGCAAAAAAAGGTTTTTCTTTCTTTAAAATGTCCTTAAAATCCCACCAGTTTATCTTGTGCACTTTAGTTCTGTTCCATGCTGAGGTATAGACCAGAGCCCTGAAAGGAAGGTCACTTGGTGCAAGTGACTGACATGGACCGGGTAGGATACAACTGCCTGAGGTCACAAGCTCTGGACTCCAGAACATTTTGGATATGATACTAAAGTAGTACTTTCCAATAAAAATATTATGTGAGCCATAACTAATTCAAAAATTTCTGGCCAAGTGTGGCAACTTACTCCTGTAATCTCAGTGCTTTGGGAGGCTGAGGTGGGAGGATTACTTGACACCAGGAGCTCAAGAACAGCCTAGACAGCATAGAAAGACCCAGTCAATCAATCAATCTAATATCCACATTAAAAAAAGATTAAATTAATTTTAAATATATATATATATATATATATATATATATATATATTTTTTTTTTTTTTTTTTTTTTTTGAGTTGGATTCTCACTCTGTCGCCCAGACTGGAGTGCAGTGGCCACTCCCGGTCACCACAGCCTCGACCTGCTGGGCTCCGGTGATCCTTTCGCCTCAGCCTTCCAAGTAGCCGGAATTACAGGCATGAGCTACCACGCCTGGCTGATTTTTTGATTTATTGTAGAGATGAGGTCTCGCTGCCCAGGCAGGTCTCGAACCCGCGGGCTCAGGCAATCCATTCACCTCAGCCTCCCAAAGTCACGGGATTACAGGCTGAGCCACCGAGTCCGGCTAATAATATATTTTATTTAACTCAATATAGCCAAAATATTATCAGTTCAACATGCAATCAGCGTACAAATGAGTCATGATATGTTTTACATTAAATCCAATGCTAGATTAATTCAATAAACCCAAATTCAGAATTTCATTTCTCAATTGCTCCAGCCACATTTCCAGTGCTTGACTGCTATGTGTGGCTGGTGATGACTTTAATGGAGAGTGAGGTGCCAGAGTAACATCTGGGGCTGGTACAATGGGTGGAAGATCTTTCTTATGTGTCTTTTGTGTAATATCACCTCAAGGACTTGGGGACCTCTCTAGCATGGCTGTTCAGGGTGGTTAGACTGTTTACACAAGGGCTCAGTGTCCCAAAAAACAAGGCCTGAAAGTCATATCGTGTCACTCCTGCAGTATGCTACTGTCTAACACAGATGCAATCTGAATTTGTAGGGAGAGGCCATAGACCCCTCTTGATGGAAGAACTAGCAAAGAACTTTGGGTCATGTTTTAAAGCCACCACGCTTTCTTTAGTGGGTTGAGTCATCACCCCCAAAATACATGTTCAGGTTCTAACTTTTAGTATTATGAATGTGAACTTATTTGGAAATAGGGTCTTTGTGGGTCTAAATAAGGATTACAGTATGAAATCATCCGGGATTTAGAGTGGGCCCCAAGTCCAATAACTAAAGTCCTTATTCAAGAAAGGAGAAGAACATTTGAGACATCAAGTCAGAGAAGAAGACCATATGAAGGTGGAGACAGATACTAGAGTGATGTTGCCACAGTGGAGGGAGGCCAGAACCACCAGAAGCTGGAAGTGGCAAGGAAAAATTCTTCCCTAGAGCCTTTGGAGGAAATATGGTCCGCTGACACCTTGATTTTGAACTATTGGCCTCCAGATTATGAGAAAATTGTTTTAAATCACCAAATTTATGTAATTTGTATGGCAGCTGTGGGAAATTATTACACCTTCCAAAGAAATACAGGGTTGTGGGTATGAGTGAGATCTCTGCTTTTACTTTACCCCAGCCAATAGATATTAGGGGGTGTGGGCTGCTCACACTACAGCATCTCTATCTTCCACCCTTCTTTCAATAACATGGCAGGTCTGTTACACAGCCCTGATGGTTCTTGGGGTAAAATCAAGTTCAAGAGCACCCCTGCCATCACTCTGCTTATGATATTCTCATTGCTCCAAGTAAGAATTTGCTGATTTTGCCCCTCAGGATGAGCCATCCACTTTGGAGAACTGTTCTCTGCCACCTTTCTTTGAGATGTCCAGACATAAACATGGTCTCTTTTTTTCTCCCATTGCCCTGTCTGGTCGCCACTGTATTTCCTTAACCATTGTGATACAAAGTTACGGATGTTTCCTTTTTTGTTGAAGACTGAGCTTGCATGTCTGTCTGATTTTTGTTCCCTTTTTGCTTTGGTAATTTCCAAAATGGAATGTAGCAACACCTTAACTTACACAGACATTTAACACCAGGGCTTCATACCATGGCATCCAAAATTTTAATATTCCATTGTAAGATCAGCAAACTTTTCCTTTCAAGAGCCAGATAGTAAATAATTTTGGTTTTGTATTACAACTACTCAAGTCTGTCACTGTAGTATGAAGGTAGCCACAGATAGTACATAAATGAATGAGCATAGCTGTGTTTCAATAAAACTTTGTTTATGAGTATGCATTTTTAATTAAATATAATTTTTATGTGTCACAAAATATTTTTCTTTTGACTTTTTTACCCCCAAATTAAATAATGTTAAACTTTTTTTTTTTTTTTAAACTTGTGGGCCTTGTAACAGTAGGCAGTGGCCTGGATTTGATCCTTAGTTGTAGTTTGCAAACCCCTGCTCTGCAATATTTCCCTTCACCTTTTGAGAGAAGTCTTCCTAGGAGCAGCAGTCAAGGTCCCTGGTCCATTGTAAGGAGAGCTTACAATGGGGTTGGGCAGGGACAGGAGCCAGGATAGCTGTGGTTGCAGATGCCACCCACCCGGACCACCTCCTCCCAGGATTCTGAAGGTTATGAGAGGGCTTTGAGTGAGTTTTGGGTGATCTGCCTCTCATTGAGGAAAAAGAGTTGAAGTGGGGAGAGGGGTGGAGAGAGAGAGAGAGAGAGCGAGCGAGAGAGAGAAACCCTAGAAGTAAAAAGATAGTTTTGGTGGCTACTAATATAGAGGTAATCAGGTGAAAGAGTGAAATCTGAACTAGAATGAGGTCCCAAGAATGAGAGATACCATTCATTGCTGCAAATGCTTAAATTATCCACAGAGCTTTCTTCTAGAGCCCTATTATCTTGTGTCCCAAATGCTCAATGTCTGTCTTTCTATTATATCACCTATAGAATTTACCAGAATGCTGGGCACTTAGGCATCCGTAATGCTCTGGAGCTACCTGGTCTACTGAGTGTTGGCTTTTTTTTTTAATTTTTAAAGTATGCGCACACACACACACACACACACACACACACACACACACACACAAAACATAAAATTTGCCATTTTAACCATTTTAGATGTACCACTCAGTGGCATTAATTACATTTATAATGTTGTGTAACCATCATCATTATCTATTTCCTAAGCTTTTTAAAAATCATCCCAAACAGAAACTGTACCCACTGAGCAATAACTACTGATTTCCCCTGCCCCCAGCCCCTAGTAACCTTTAATTCTTTCTGTCTCTATGAATTTGTCTATTCTAGATGTTTCATATATGTGTAATCATATAATATTTGTCCTTTTGTGCTGGGCTAATTTCACTGAGCATAACATTTTCAAGTTTCATGCTGCAGGATGTATCAGAACTTCACTTTTTTTCATGGCTGAATGATATTCCATTGTGTGCATATACTACGTTTTATTTATCCATTCATCTATTGATAGATACTTGGGTTGTTTTTACCTTTTGGCTATTGTGAATAATGTTACTGTGGACATTGGTGTACAGGTATGAGCCTCTGGTTTCAATTCTTTTTTTTTGTGTGTGTGTGTTGGAGTCTCACTCTGTCGACCAGACTGGAGTGCGGTGGCCGGGCTCCGGCGATCCTTCCGCCTCAGCCTTTCAAGTAGCCGGAATTACAGGCATGCGCTACCACGCCCGGCTGAATTTTTTTTTTTTTTATTTATTTATTGTAGAGATGAGGTCTCGCCTGCCCAGGCGGGTCTCGAACCCGCGGGCTCAGACCATCCACTCACCTCAGCCTCCCAAAGGCGCGGGATTACAGGCTGAGCCACCAAGCCCGGCTTGGTTTCAATTCTTTTGCAGTATAGAGTACATGTGAGTAGAATTGCTGGATCAATGTAGTAATTCTATGTATAATTTTCTTGAGGAACCATCAAACTGTTTTCCAGAGTGGTGACACAATTTTACATTCCTACCAGTATTGCACAAGAGTTCCAATGTCTTCACATTCTCACAAATGCTTGTTATTTTCTTTTCCTTAAGATTATAGCCACCCTAATAGGCATAAAGAGATATCTCACTGTGATTTGAGTTTGCATTTCCCTAATAACTAATGATGGTGACCATCTTTTCATGTGCTTGTTGGCTCTTTGTATATCTTCTTCGAATAAATGACTATTCAAGTCCTATGTCCATTTTAAAAATTGAGTTATTTGTCTTTTTATTGTTGAGTTATAGGAGTTCTTTGTATATTCAGATAAATAATTTGCAAGTCTTTTTCCCATTCTGTGGGTTGCATTTTCACTCTGTTGATAGTGTCCTTTGAAGCACAAAGGTTTTTAATTTTAATGAAGTTAAATTTATCTATTTTTTCTTTTGTTGTCTGTATGAGTGCTAGTTTTAATCTTAAGAGTGACTATTTGTTGATATTAGATAAGCAGGGTGAATTTTGCTGAACATTTAAATCTTTGAATAACTCTGTTGCCATGATTAGACTAGAAAAACTTGTTTTATGGAGCTGGATCCAGGGTACAGACATTCACTTTGGGTAGCAAAAGAGTCTGGAGAGAGCCCAGATGTCTCTTTGGTCTCATCAAGGAATGCTTTTTGGAACCATTACTTATTAATCAGAGACCTAAATGGTCTCAGTTTATCTAGGTGACTGACTGGATTTATGGGGAGAAATTATCTTCAACCTGTTTTAAATCTCTTTTGCTATCTTCTCTTATCCTGTGCTTTTTATCTTCTTGGAGATACCCGTGCCCATACAGAATGAACAATGGCCAGTTTCTATTTTACTCTTCACCAGTTACATTTAATCTTCTAACTACCTTAATCAACATTAATTAACTGTGTTCTGTATCATCAAGAGGGTATCACCTGAATTGTATAACCAATGATAGCTTATCAGCTGAATTGTCCTCGGTACCATTTTCATGCCTATAATATACATAACTGTTAAATCAGCAGTTGTACAGTTAGTTTTTCTTCTCAGGAATAATTTTGTGTTTCTTTTTCTTTTTTTCTGTGGAGGACAATAAATTTGACCAATAAGGCACAGAAGTTGTAAGCTTGTATTTGTGTGTGTGTGTGTGTGTGTGTGTGTGTGTGTGCACCCACTTTAATATAAAAGCATTTTAACTTTGTAGATACAGTATCCCCAAAATACCACTAGTCATCTTTGCATTTTCAGGGCTTAAAAAAAACCAGTTTCTTCCATGTCTAGGAAGCAAAAGCACACTCCCAGAGTATATCCAAATCCCCATGAAAGTATTTTGAGGGCCAGTTACATATACTCTTTGTTTCAGAGTACATTTAAAGCTTATGAAAACTGCCCGTACAGTGACTTAATCAATATACAAGCTAAAAGACAAACTTGATATAATCCTCATGATTTCACTAAATTTATACTCCCACATAAGTGATATCAATGTGGAAGAAGTGACCTGAAAGAACAGAGATGAGAAAATATTTAAGTAAGCCATCAGTTCTGCCAACTTAACACCAGAGCATCTTGACTGCACATTTGGATTGACGAGAAACAAGTCATAACCTCTGAACTCTGGGAATGATGACAGCTGGCATGATAAAATGCAGGGTGGAGCTCACATAGCCACCATGGCTGATTCTTGGGGTGTGTTTCCAGCCTCAAGAGGGTAAATGAAGCCCAGGGAAACGTTCAGACATTTATCAACAGTAAGAGAACAGCAAGGATCACATGAAAGTGTAACAGAATACATGTAAGGATTTTACAGGAGTAAAATGCTGGCAACAATGGCTTTGTACAAGATGGAGTTTGACGAAGTAGGAGAAAGGAGGAGGAAGAATAGAGCTTTTCTTCCCAGATCTGCCCAGCTAAAAATGAACACGAATGCAAATAACGGGAGCAGGAAAATCCACAAATTCTGCTCTATAAATTAATACTTCTCCAACTTTACATGTGCTTAGGAATAACCTGGGGATCTTGTCAAAACACAGATTTTGACCAAGTTGATTTGGGATTGAACTGAGATTTCTACATTTCTAACTAGCTCCCAGCTGATACCATGCTTCTGGACCCCACTTTGAATATGAAGACTATGCATTGATGATCAGGTAGAAAAAGAATGAAGAATAAAATGAAGGCAGATAGAAAGTCATAAACTTCAGTACTTTCCCTGTCTGTCTTACCCTGGAACAACTTCCAGGGAAGCTTCTTTGGGTTCTTGAGCAGCCAAATCGCTTTAAGTGAGGTACTCAACAGAACTCCCTCTTATAAGAATTGTAGCCATGTACCTTTCTTGAATCTGTGTAGCAAATAGTGACACAGAGTGTTGAAGTGGTTCATTCTCTCCATCTTGTGGCGAGAAACACCATGGCTTCAGTTTTGAAATACATTAATGATTAGAATTCCTGTTCCACCGGGCTGGAACAGGAAAAGCCACATGGAATCTAAGTGGATGACTAAGCATACATAGGACACTCTTGGAATGTCTAGAAATATAATTTTTCTTTTGATGAACCTGATTAAAGTTAGAGAAACATGTAGCCTACCAAGGAACCACATATGTACTGCTCAGGGGAGCCAGCATTGGATCACTTGCCTGCCCCAACAACCCATAGAGAGGGTGCAGCATCACTTTGCCTTTCCCCTTTCTTCTACCTACCCTGCTGCTGAAGGAGTCAGAAGCGGGTGATCGTGAGGGTATTTGAAATCCAGACTATCCCCTCATTCTCTTTCTCTCTCTTTGATCTTACACACTCATTTTTTTGAAACATATTTTAATGTATATTATTCTTTTACTGTGATTTGCATGTTTATCACATGCCATTTTTCTATTTTGCTTATATTTTCTTATTTATTTGTAAGAGCTCTTTATATATGTATATTAACACAATTAGGTCTTTCTTGTATTTGTGTGTTTAAAGTTTTTATAAACTAGAGACATATGGCCTTCAAAGGAGTAGATACTACTTCTGTTTTTTGGACATCAGTTCTGCAGTGCATTAATGTCTTGTGGCTCACAGTGTCCTATGAATACCATTACTGCATGACAAAGAACCCCAAACTGAATGGTACATTGAAAAGAAGAGGAGGTTAAATGGTTGCCACCACCAAGTGACTAATTGAAGATCTCATGAATATTTAGTGCCTCATGATCATTTTGATGTGTCATATGCCCCCAAAATTCAAAGTGCCTCCTTGGTCCTTCCATCCATCCCAATCCATGTTTAGCACATGAATGTTGTACTTCTGTTTTCTCTAATGTTTTTCATATGGTACCTACTTCTATACCTAGTTTGATTTATTCTTATTTCTCTACTATTTTATTGTAGAATTAAATAATATTTAAAAACACAGTCATTACTGTCCCCAAGACAGTTTATATAACATTTGAGAGGCAACCTAGGAGGCACACTAGGTGCAATCAAAAGGCTTATTTCTTAGAGGTTTCTCTCCCAGTCTTTACTAGGTCATGGATTGGGACCCCAGAGAGTATGGCAGGGAAAGCCAGCAACATTCTTTCCTGTCAAGGTGGGTAAAACCCATGTACCAAAGTGCCAGAAGAGTATGCATGTTATGACAGTAAGATGGGGGCTCCTTGGAGGCCATTCTGGAGTAAGCCTCACTGGAAACTATGATTGCTCAAAACTGTAGCATGGTTTAAAAGGTGGCACTTCCTATTGAACTCATCTGTACTCTTGAACGTGGCTGAGGGGTCGATGGCAGCTCCTCCTGCTAAGTGATGTACTAATTCTGTGCAATTGAGATCAAAACGGGAAACAAACAAATCCCATCTTCCAATGTTTGTAACATCCCCATATAAATAATGGACAAAAAGTGAAAACGTAAATTGTCCTCATAAAATTAAAATAGCTATTGGGGTAAACTTTATTCCCTCCATTTAATAGCAATCATTAGGCTTTTATTTTATATGGAAAAGGGAGATCAAAGGCATTAAAAACCAATTACTTAAAATCAAAACAATGTTTTATTGGGGTTTTATGAGTTAAAATAGGTCAAAGACTTTTCAAAGTTCAGAAACAAAGTGAATAAAAAATTTAAGAAGAGGATGTAGCATGGAAGGGAAAAAAGTTAAAATACTATAAGTTCTATACCTGAATAATAGTTCTTCATCTCCCCAATCTTGTGTTTGATAGAAAAACAGAGATGAATCATTTTTATTAGCTAAGCATATTCTAATATTCTATTAGCTAATTGAAAATCTTATTATAGACCCTGATGGAATAATTTAAGCTAGTATTCTTTATGTGGCTCTGCATATAAATATCTAAATTCAGAGTTTTAACCAAGGTCCAAATCTAACAAAATTTGTTAATTTCATCTTTCAGTAAGACATTGTTCAACTAACACACAGGTGTACTATTTGGAAAGAAGCCAGTCAGAAAATACTTGAAACTGAGTACAGTTTTTAATCTCAGTTGAAATGTCTGGGTAGGTTCCATTTTTATGTTCTCCTTATTCTAGAATTTAAATAATCTCATGTTTTATTTCCTTCCCAAAGTACTATATTGTTTTTTGGGTCATGCCAAAAAATACAAAATTCCTATTATTTGAAATATGGGTGAATGAGAAATACTTACTCACTGTCTAGGTACTCTTGATTCACATGTCTAAAATACTGAGGATAAATGATACTCATGCCTCTTTGTTCTGCAAATAGAGCTGAAAATCTCCAAATATTAGATTTCTTGCAGCGCTTCCAATAATAATACCTAATTATACAAGAAATTGATGTATTAATAGTTTCAGATCATCTTAATGCTTAGCACTTAAGCATTTGCCATCTTTCAAGTGTCTTAACTGTTTAATTCTCATAAAGCCTCTATGTAGTTGAAGTCAGCAAGCCACACATTCTTCTCACTGTATAGTCTTGAGCTCTAACCACAGACACGTGTTTGCCTCCTCCTGCACTGCTGGATCCAGCTGGACTGGATGAATTGTGAAAAATGCTTTCTTCACTATTTCATCTTGTCTTACATAAACCATGAAGCTGACGAGAGCTGCTCTGTTTTTAAAATTGTTGTCATTGTTTTACATCATAAACATTAACTCAGTTCTCTTAATTTTACAAAAAATAACTGGTGGGTTCCTTCTTTAACACAAGTAAAACACAACTCCAAGGCCTCTGTCTTCTAATTCTGGAACACTAGATTTGGATGTCCTTATCAGTTATTATGGAAAGTCCCTTTGCTTGAAAGATAGTCTAGAAATAAGACGAACTTTGAAGATTTAAAAGCATTTAAACTTCAATCAGGTTCAAGAGTTTGGCATTTAAAGAAAGATCATTTTCAATCTGATTAAAAAGGTTATACTTAAAGTATTTTAAATATAATTAAAAAGTTATTAATTGATTTAAAAATCAATTTGAGAAAAGAATAATAGAATACAATCATTTCTCTTAAAGCCTGCTACTCTTGACTGAATTTAAAGCTCTAGTTGAGGTTTGAGAGAATTCTGGAAAATTCAACCAGGGTGAAATAGGTTTTGTAGTGATAACAAATGTAGCGTCCCAGTGGCTTAACACAGCAAAGGTTTAGCTCTTATGCTGCCTGTCCATTGTGAGTCAGTATAGGGGTGGGGTGGGAAAGGGACTCTGCTCCTGGGATGCAGCTGATAGATGCTCCACTATCTTGTAGAACACTCCACATCCATTTAGAACACTCCACATCCATCAATACAGAGAAGAAAGAAGTATGGAGCAATTCGATCTACTCTTCTATGATTGGGTCTGAAAGCGGCAAGTATTCTTTCTGATCAGAGTTCATTGAGCAGAAATTGACTGGAAGAAGAGCAAACAGAACACGTGGTGAGCATTATCATTCCTGTCAGAGTTACTATGTGACCTTGGTAATATATTATATATAAAATGCACAATTTTATATATAGTATGCTATACATCTGTATATGCATAAGGCATATTATACCTATATGATGGGGAACCCCCCTAAAAAATTGAATTATCTTTTTGGTGGGTGGGCTTCTTGTAGTATAGGCTCCCCCCCACTAGGTAAATGTTCTCGGAACCCATAGGCATCAGTGTACCAGCTAGTGCTGTTGTGAGAGGCTGCGTTAGGCTTCAGTGAATTTTATTCAAGGCATTTGCCCGTTTCATAATGGATGATTTACGAGTGCACCCACTCACAACACACTGAGTATTCAGCAGTTTTTGACCAAAATCGGTGTGACCCTTGTGCCCCACCTTTCCTATTCACCTGATCTCACCCAGAGTGACTTTTTTGTTTCCTCAAATGAAGTAAAGTTCTCAGAGGGAAATGTCTTGCTGATGTAAAAGAGGTGAGACAAAAAACAACAGAAGCACTAAATGGCATCAGAATCCACAAGTTCAAAAACTGTTTTGAGTTGTTGGAAAAAGCATCTCTAAAGGTGTATTGCATCAAACAGGGAGCACTTTGAAGGTGACTGAAATTTAAACATGTATGAATAAATACACACTTTTTAATAAATACATTCTGGGTTTTTGAGGTCCCTCTCATATAATATAGTATTTTATATATGCACAGCACATATTACGTGTATTTTATTTTATTTATTATGAAAATAAATATTTATTTTATTTGTATTTATTATGAAAATAGAATGTAAAGTAAAAATATGCATTTCCTTTCTAATTTATTTGGTCATTTCAGGGGAATAACCTCTCTGGGAATCCATTTGCTCCAATAAAAATATGAAGAACAATAAGGAACTGATTTGAATGTCTGTTCTGTGGAACACTTTGTCTTCATCACTGTAAACCTATTGAACAAAGAACTTATCACATGCTCTTTGCAGGCTTAGTCAAAACCTACATTGCATAATATACCCCTGAGGTAATTCTGATTATGGGGCTTAAATGATAGTGATGCTGGGGCACCCAAGGTAGGATACTAAGTTCCAGCTGTTCAATACATTCAACTAAGAGACAAACCAGGATTCATTAAAACTCTGGCTGCAGCATGCCACTTCATAAACTCAGAGTCCCACATCAAGAGGATAATGTTCTAAAACAGCAACCTAAACATTATTTAATGGTGGTTGGGACTGGGGCCAGTGAGATCTATATTCAGTCCACTTTTTGGTTTGTCAAACCACTATAAGACGTGCAGCTTGGCCGGAACTTTATAGATGTTAACTGGCGTTTGCCTGTTTTTCAAGTTCACTCTAACTTTTTAGTATCTGACATTTTGCTTCAGGAAACATCATTAAACACAAGAAATGGTGAATAAATAGAATGGCTATATTTTTTAAGGATTTACTATATGCCAGGTATAGTACTAAGTGTCTGTAACATTATATTATTTAATGTAGATCCCACAACAATGATATGAAATAGGTAGAGATTAGTTTTTTTGATGAAGGAACTAAGATCCAAATAGTTTAAATAAACTTGCCCAAAGTCACAAGCCTGTAAATTGTAGAAACATGATAGAAACCCACACACACTTATTAACTGTATAGATGAAAGGGTCTGTCTGGTAGAGTCCAATCAGGCTTGGTGCCATCTTTACCACTCTCAGTGTCACAAAATTTCCTCAAGTGCGCGTGCTCAAGGAAGCCTGAGGACCCTCTTCAGTCATGGTTTGTCAAAATTGACTTAGTTCTTAGGGAACCCCCAGAGTGTTCCTTTAATCTTGGAGAAAACCTAAATTCGAGGCTAAATATTTTCCATCTTTTTAGCATCTTCATATAATTTATCTTCATTTTTAATATCTTGCGTGTATTTTTCTTTTTTGTCACTCTTTCCTTCTGATCTTATACTTCTATGCCATTCATATAAAAGTCATGAATGGCATAGAAGTTAAGATCTTTCCCTTAAAAATCATTTTCTCTTCCTTTTTAGGATGTCACAATGACATTTAGAGACTCCCTGTATAGAGTTGTTCCCTTTTCTCCAACTTCCCCAGCCTTGTCCGTTCACCCTCTCACAATATCAGCAAGATCTTCCAGGAGCCAACAGCTTCTCTGAAAACATGGTGTCCTGTAGCTTCTGGGTTCTGCCTGAATCCTTCCTCTAGGGAAGAACAAAAATGGAGTCAGAAAGACATAGATCTACACACCAGTGGAGTTTGGTTTCCTCTCTGTTCATTTCTTCAGTCTTGGTGACTTGAACCTACTCTCTAAGAACAGACCATGGAAACACTCATCTCCTAAGATAACCAGGGAACATGGTTGTTCTGGGAACCATACTAGAGGAACATGTAAGAGAGAACTGCAGAGTGAAGTAAAACTGGAAGAGCATATGCTTTGGAACCAGGGCATCTTGAGTTGGAATCCCAGTTCTAGGGGCACTCATCAAAGTTTCTGGAAAGCTGATGTTAAAAGTGGTCTTTAATGCTCTCTGGAGTCTACTATGAAGTCAAAGGAATTTTGCCCATGAAAAGTCTATCAAGGCCCTTATCCCGTCTGAGCTCCCTACCCACACGACTCCATCTCCACACACCCCTAGCTCTTTGCCTGCCATGGTCTGAATGTCTATGTCCTCCCAACATTCCTAAGTTGAAACCTAACCTCCAAGGTGATGGTTTTAGGAGGTGGGGCCTTTGGGAAGTGATTAGGACGTAAGAGGGTAGCCCTCATGAATGGGATTGGTGCTTTTATAAAAGAAACCCCAGAGAGCTGGCTTGCCCCGTCCACTCTATGAGGACACAGGGAGAAGCTACCATCTATGAACCAGAAAGAGGGTCCTCACCAGATGCTGAATCTGCCAGCACCTTGAGGTTGGAGTTCTAGCCTCCAGAATAGTAAGAAATAATTTTTTGTTGTTTATTAGCTACCCAGTTTATGGTATTTTATTATAGCAGTTCAAAGGGACTAAGACATGGCCTATCAAAGATTTGAAACTCATTCACAGTGTAAAACTCTCTCTAATGAAGACTCAGAGTAAAATCTCTTTAGAGGCCTTATGTTTTAAGCAGGTTCAAGTGTGAATTCAGTAAGTGTGTTTTACTGAATGAATGAATGTTTCTAACAGAGAATTGTTCTGTAAAGAGGGACTTGCATCGTAGGAGACCTTCTTAGGGGAATGAGGTGGAGTTGGAGTGGGAGTGCCCTTGTCTATCCGGCTCCAGAGCTCCAACCACAGGGTGCATCAGATCTGCCAAAAGCACTAGGGATGCTGCCATAGTTCCCCAAAGACAACTCCCAAGGGTAGAGAACAAGCATTTTGTGTTCCTTTTCCCAGAGGCTTTTCTCCTACTGGTTGAACAGAGACCATGGTGGTGGCTCTTGATCATCTTTGATTTCTGCACTGCCCCCCTCCTTTTAGGTTAGCATAGATGTCTATAGCCTGAAAATGGGAATGTGGTTCAATCTTGAGCCATATTCAGCCCACCTCCCAGCACTAGCCTCTATGGCTTTCCTCATTACAAGTCTTTTATCCTCTTGCTCTTGTTACTTGGGTTTTTCTTGTCCCTCAGGGTCCTGCCTGAGATCTGGGATTTGAGCTGTGTGGACACTAAGAAGCAGGAGTTAAGATCCCAGTCTGCAGGTCTGAAGAGTTCTAATTAAAGGCTTCTGTGCCCATCCACCCGCCAGCCTTTCCAAGCCCTTGCTGTCTGCATCCCAGAAGGGTCTTCTCCGCTGTGGGTGGCAAACCACAGCAGAATGCCTGAGGGTAGTCAAGTGGGCCTGGGGAGGCCCTCAGACCTCAGCTGGTTTTAATCCTTTAAAGCTGAAACTTAATATACAGGGCAGACAGGATAAAAATGCTTTTGTGCTGCATCCATGTTCCATGTTGGACTCCAAATCCCATTGGGTTGAATTCAACTGTAGTAATAATAGTGATGATAACATTAATAATAGCCATCACAACAACCATATGAAAATAAAAGAGAAAAAGCAGAAACCAAAGAGAAAATCTTGATACTAGTCTGACACTGCCTAGTGTATGTTGGCTGTCCTTATTTATTAAACTGAAAACTCAAGTTGTGGGACCCGATAACTGCAGGTCTCCTGGTCTCTGTAACTCTGCCGGACTTGATACCAAGGCGCATCCTGGGATCATCCCTAGGCCTGTGTCTAGTTGCCCAGAACTGATTCTGGAAGCCCAGTCTGAATTTTGTTGGAAACTCTCTAGCTAAGTCAGCCTGAAGACCCCTACAGACACTAGTCTAACTGGCCCAGCAACGTTTGTCTAGGTTTCATTCAGAAGAGACTCGGGCCATTGGAATCAGGATGACGAATGCACAGCTGAAAGCAAGTAACCAACACTAGACAGAAAGACTCATCAGAAAAAGCATTTCCTCATTCACTTTTGTTACTTAATAAATTCAATTAAAAAATACAGGATGTTTCACATGTTGCTAGGTGAACACTTTATTCAGCCCCACAGTGGAGGTTCCAAACTCGTCTGCCCTACCAGATCCCTCACTACCACAGGCCACTTCATTGTCTGTGGCAAGTTCAGCAGTCCAGCCTTCCTTCTCACCTCCCCTCCACACCTCAGTGCCTTCTTCCCTCCTGCCCTCAATACTCCTCGCTTCTCCTCTGGTTTTGCAGGATGAGATGAATCTGCTTGTTTTCCAAGGTCAGTCTCTCTACTTTGCCTTTGACTTCATTTTTCCCATTCTTCCTTCTTTTAGACCAGTAAGTTCTCTGTCATGTGTTTTTAGCAACTCCTTCCACTTGGTCTATGAACTTGCTCAAGTTGCTTCCTTCTTAAATCAAAACAGAATCTCATGACTGAACTTTTCCATCTCCATTTTAGCTCTCTTCTCCTGATGTCCCATTCACGTTCTTTCTCTTTATCCTTTGAATGCTTTCTATTCTCTTTTTTGTGTGGAGATAAATGTAAGTAGCACAAAATGTACTATTTTGATCATTTTAAAATGTACATCTCAGTGGTGTTAAGTAAATTCCATCGTTGTGCCATCATTAACACCATCACTCACTCTTTGATTCCCATACTCCAGCCACCACTCACATCACTTCACTAGAACTGCTCCTGTGGAGTTTGTTAACAGCCCCCTGACTCCTGAGTCCAGTGGATTCAGGTCTTGGCTGATGACCTCTTTGTGCATCTGACACTTGGTGCTACTGCTTCCTTTTAGAATCACTCCTCTCATTCCTCTTCTGACCATCTGGCCATATATCCTCTCCACTGTAGATCCCTCTCCTCTGCCTGAGATATTGCAGCTCCTTGGAAATACATCTGCAGCTCTATATTCTTCACTCCATGTGCCAATGATCCCCTCGAGCTTTGGCCAGGCTCCTGCCTGATGGGACACCTCTACACTGAGGGTGAATGTCCTGAGTCTAAGGTCTGTTGAAGCTGAGAAGAGTTCCAGATAATATTAAGCAACCAGCCTCTTTGCTAAGGAGCATCTCAAATACCCATATCCCAGTAGATGCAACTGAGCAAGTTGAAAGATTTGGTGACTGACAGAACAGACCAGAGATAAGTTCATTTTGAAGTTCTTATGAAGCAAAGAAGAAATCACCAACTAATTACAGGCAAAACAAATGGCCTCCTGCATATGTGGGAAAATACATTGTCCTTCCATCTTTGCACCATCATCAATATCTTCCCTAACTCCTATAAGCAGAGCCTAGATTCTCCAGCTGCCAGCCTTGTAATCCACTTCATTAGAAAACAAGGTGGTGGTGGTGGGGGTATCACTGTGTTCAGGGAAGACAGTTTGAGAGTGAATGCTTTCAATGCCTAAGAGGGGAAAGAACAGAGGACTAAGAACAGGTATGGACAAGTAGGAGCAGGTGAAAGGTCCCTAGGAGCCCACTTGCTTTTTTCTAAATTGAACAATAACTGACATCAATATTTCCATCCAATGACCAAGAATACACAGGCCCTATCTCACACTGGGTGCTCAGAAATCTTTCTAGAATGAGGTGGGCCTGGGGAGTACTCCCCTGGGAATTGCTGACTCAAGGACTGGTGCTTGCAGGACCAGCAACAGTCACCCAATGCTAGAACACTGTGGCTACCATCAGTCAACCCTGGAAGTAACAGTTGGCATCTTAGGGAATCTTGAGGGATGAATGTAGTTTTAGTTAAACTGCTGTATGGTCAGGTCCCACACGGAACAGGAAAATCTGTGCTATCCTCAGGGAATGGTGAATGATTCTCTCTAGAGAATTCCCTTCACATTCTCTCTCTGGACAACTCCTGCTCTTCTTTCAGGCCTCAGCTTGTGTCTTGCCCTCTATGAGATCTTCCCATCCCTGGAAGTATGTGCCCTTCTGTCGTATAATTTTATTTTTGCATTTGTTATAATCATCTATTAACCCCTTTGTCTCATCCATTAGACTGCATGCTCCCTGAGGATAGCACATTTCTTTTTGATGTTTATCATCATGCCTGGCATGTAGAAAACTCTTGGGAAATTTTGAATAAATGTATCACGAGTGTTGAATAAATGAATAAATAAATGAAGATTTGAAGCAACTGGTTCTCAGGGCCAGACTGGGAATTATTACCTAACAATGGACACACATTGTTGGGTATATGTGAAATCTTGGTTAGAAGCATCAGGAGGGGGCCGACCAAGAGTGACATAGAGGATTGTGTAGCTGAGGCTGCCTGGAAGGAGCACACATTATTTATTTTAACAGATGTTCTATCTGAAGTATCAGGATGGCATAAAATACTGGACACTCCCTCGTTGGAGTCACTTTCCAATGTATATCCCAGACACACTTAGGAATTGAGCTGGACAGACGCATTTGTGCTTGTTTCTTCTTCTAAGAGATTGATGGCCTTAAGGAGAACATCTCTGACCAAAGCATCCTTATAACCTACTGAACACTATAAAACATTTGGAAGATGATTACAAGTCTTTATCAATGATTATGACCACTGTCAGCTCACTTATCCTGAATCAGATCATTACCCTGTCTGAGCGAGAGCCAAGGATTGTCCCTCTCTCTGAAGTACTAAAGGTTCAGAGTTGGTCTGTGGATGGAACAAACATTAAACCTTTCAGTTGTTATCAAGTCAGTTGTTTTTATACTAAAAAAACCCAAAACAAAACACTTTCCACAATCCTCTTCCCAGCAGAGGGGAGAAGGCATTCAGATTTTGTGTGTATTGGGAAAGAATGATAAATGAATTGATGGAGAAAAGGGCAAAATTTCCACTGAAGTTAGTCTCTATCACCCTGGCTCTGAGGGTTGAAGGTTTGTTCCATAGACAGGTAAAGAAACAGACCCCAGCTCCCTTAAGACTTCTGGGCTACTTAGCATCCCAAGTAGACAGACCCAGGACTGTGACATCTTCACTGCTTTTGCATTATTTCATTAGGTTGCTGACAAATAAACACATGGAAACAATTGACAACCAGGCCCTGATTACATTTTCCTTTAAGACATGGCAGGCTTTGTGTCTTCTGTGAAAAATTATCTTAATCCTTCATTGACATCTAGCCCTAAAATTTTCCAGAATTTCTTAGTCATGCCTCTCACAGGGTTTTGATTGTTGATCCTTTTACATGACTGTGCACACAGTGTTTACCTCAGTCATCTCTTCTACCCTGGAGTAGATAGAGGCAGGATGGCGGCTGAGTAGACCTCCAGCATCAGCATCCTTCAGATGGAAGATACCCTCTCTGTAGTGCTCCATCAAGTAGCCTCACCACCAAGGAGCCATTTCTGAAGAGGTAGAGGCAGCTCATCTTTTTAAAAAATCATCTTAATGAATAATTCTTTTAAAAAAAATTTTATTTTAAAGATGTGGGGTATAATTCAGGATTAGGTATACAAGTGGATATCATACAGGCAAACTTTGGATCTCCCTTTGGTCCGCACTTTGCCTGGTTTGAGATCAGGTACCTTTATTGATGTTGTGTACTCCACCACCACGCTTGCAGTATCCTATTACTGCCAATCCTTTTCTTATAATTATGATACATATTCAGGGTCCGCTTATGAGTGAGAAAATGTGGTACTCTGTTCTTTGTTTCTGTGATAGATCACTGAGTATGGTAGACTCTAAATACATCTAAGTTGCTGTGAAAGTCCATATGTTTGTCCTTCTTTATGGCTGCATAATATTCCATTGTGTATATGTACCACATTTTTTTGTTTTGTTTTGTTTTTTGAGTTGGAGTCTCACTCTGTCGCCCCGTCTGGAGTGCAGTGGCATGCTCCCCGCCACCACAGCCTCGACCAGTTGGCCTCTGGCAATCCTTCTGCTTCAACTTTCCAAGCAGCTGAAACTACAGGCTTGCGCTACCACACCTGGCTAATTT
This sequence comes from Carlito syrichta, assembly GCF_000164805.1. Taxonomy (NCBI): domain Eukaryota; kingdom Metazoa; phylum Chordata; class Mammalia; order Primates; family Tarsiidae; genus Carlito; species Carlito syrichta. The sequence continues at coordinate 389,910 of NW_007200380.1, read as the reverse complement.
TTGATTTATTGTAGAGATGAGGTCTCGCCAAGTTGCCCGGGCAGGTCTCGAACCCGCAGGCTCAGGCAATCCACTCACC
>NW_007200380.1:383073-389811 GCF_000164805.1 Carlito syrichta | reverse complement strand
CGCCACACTGCTTTCCACAGAGGTTGCACTAGTTTACACTCCCACCAACAGTGTAGAAGTGTTCCCTTTTCACCACACCCTCTCCAGCAGCTGTTATTTTTTGAGTTGTTGATAATTGCCATTCTGACTGGAGTTAGGTGGTATCTCAGTGTGGTTTTGATTTGCATCTCCCTGATGATTAGTGAGGTTGAGCATTTCTTCATGTGTTTGTTGGCTGCTCGAATGTCTTCTTTTGTGAAGTGTCTGTTCATGTCTTTTGCCCATTTTATAATGGGGTTGTTTTCTTCTTTTCAGTACATTTCAGTTCCTTGTAGATCCAGGATGTTAAGCCTTTGTCAGACCTAGAGTTGGCAAAGACTTTTTCCCAGTCTGTAGGCTGTCTCCCTGCTCTCTTGATGGTTTCTTTGGCTTTGCAGAAGCTTGTCAGTTTAATAAGGTCCCATTTGTCTAGCTTCTCTCTTAAGTCCTGTGGGTTTCGGGTTTTGGTACAGGAATTGGATGCCAGTTCCGATTTCCATGAGAGTATTTCCTTCCTTTTCTAAGGTTCTTATGGTTTGAGGTTTTACATTTAGGTCTCTGATCCATTTGGAGTTAACCTTTGTGCATGGGGATAGATAGGGGTCCTGTTTCAATCTTCTGCATGTGGTCAGTCAATTTTCCCAGCACCATTTACTGAATAGGTTCTCCTCTCCCCATTGGTAGGTGGTGGGGGCTTTGTCGAAGATGAGTTGGTTGAGGAATTGAGGTTTTGCTTCTGGAATTTCAATTCTGTTCCATTGATCTATATGCCTGTTCCTGTACCAGTACCAAGCTGTTTTGATGATTGTAGCTTTATAGTAAAGTTTGAAATCTGGCATTGTGATACCACCTGCTTTGTTTTTTTTGCTGAGGATTGTTCTGGCTATTCTTGGATGTTTGTGTTTCCATATGAATTCCTGTGTTGTTTTTTCTAGGTCTGAGAAGAATGTTGTTGGTAATTTAATGGGTATTGCATTGAATTTGTAGATTGCCTTAGGTAAGATGGACATCTCTACAATGTTGATTCTTCCGATCCATGAGCATGGGATATTTTTCCACTTGCTCGTGTCAGCTTTGATTTCTTTGAGCAGTGTTTTGTAATTTTCATTGTAAAGGTCTTGCACATCAATTTTGATTTTCTTAATTTCAAATTACCTGCTCAAATTTTTGCCCACTGTCTTCTCATTTCCATAGTTTCTATTGAAATGCTTGCTGTCAGTTTTGCTATTGAGATGGGCTTCTCTATTTTCCCCCACTTATTTATCCTAATGATTCTAGGGATGCATGGAATAATTTCTTTTCATGCCAGGGACAGGAGTTCTTTGTCAGATATATGCATTCTGAATAGCTTATCCTACTTTGTGGGTTGTATTTTTATTCTCTTTCTGCCTTTTGGTTAGATGACTCTTAATTTTAATAGAAGAGTAATATAATTTGTGTCCTGTTTAAGAAGTCTTTGCCTATCCTGAAGTCATGAAGAAAAAATTCTTATAACATTTTCTAAAATTTTTATTGCTTTGTTTTAAAAATCTAAAATGAATTTCTGCCTACATTTAAGATAATAAATATTCATTATAATTAAACTGCACCATTTATTGAAATGATTGTTCTTCTGTTACCCCTGATATGAATCAGGTGGCCATATAAATGTGGGTCTGTTTTGGGGCTCTACCCTCTATTAATACATTGGAGACTCTTTATGCCTTATTATACTACCTTAACTAGAAATAGCTAAGATTTGGTAAATGGAACTCATAACCAGTTTCTGTACTTTTATTTGGATTTTCTGTATACTTAATTCTTTTATCTTGTTATTCTAAACTCTTTAGAAAAATGTTTAATACAATTAGAGATGGTAGATATCTTTATCTTGGTCCTAGTTTTTAAATTGAACACTTTTCATATTTTACCAGTAAGCATGTTATTTGCTGTGTTTGTAGATGTCTTTTATCACATTGAAAAAATTATTTTCTATTCTAAGTTTGCTGAGAGTTTTTAAAATCATCCTTTTCTGCATCTACTGATACGATCATATGATCATCTCTTAGTTTTTAAAACTGTGCGTTATTATTTTTATTTCTACCTTTTAGAAGTTTACTTCATGGTATTCATGGCCTAGTCTTTCTCTGCAAGCCATTTCAAAAGCGATTTTCCCTCAGATTCTATTCTTGATTATTTTCTTTCCTCAGTTCTCTGAGAACCTTCCGTGATTCACTCTTTAAGGCTTCGGAAACCACTGACTTATTAATGTCTCTGAAACCCTTTTTTCATTCTTGACCTCTAATATTATGCTTCAAATTTAGTATATTTAAGACCTGTCATGTCCTATTTTTCTAGCTTACATTGTGACTCTGTTATCTGTGCAGCTGTTCATGTGGATAACCTGAGGAAACATTTTTTTTTTCCTGCTCCGTGAATTGGTGACCACATTTTGTGGCTCTCTGTCTCCTATAATCAGTGTCTATTTGAATGCCAGTTTTTACTTCAGTAGTTTATGTAAATGGTGCTGTTTTGTCCTTTACCTGTTCCCTCCCTTTCTCTAGAGAATTAGTTCTATGAAAAAAAATAATAAACTGGTAACTTTTTTTTTTTTTTTTTAGTAAATGCTCACATCTTTTCCTTGACTCTCCTTTTTCCACAGAAGTAATCTTTGAAAGAGACATGCATCCAGAGGATGTTCAGATTAATTCAATTGTATATCTTCTCCTATATACTTCACAGACTAAAGTATAATAGTTTCATAATTTTTCCATTTTCTACACATCCTTATTGTCTCTAAATTGAAGGGTTAGTAGCTAAAATATGTATTGCAGTACAATACCACATTAGGCTGTCTTTCTACATTTTAAAATCTAAATCAGTATTAAATTAAAATTATATTGACAATTGATTTCTATAATTTTTAATACAATATTTCTATAATTTATAATATAAATTTGTTGTGTTCAATAATATTCTTGAAAATGATAAATGAACAAATTATTTGGAGACTGTTGGACCCAAATTGCTCTATAACCCATTCCCTGAATATTTTCATTGCCCTTTTTCTCATGATAACACTAGGCCCTATTCTCATCTCCTGTGCTGTTTGCCCTTTTGCCAATTTCTTGAGTGTGTTAGAGTTCCTCTGCCTTTGCTCGTACCAAGGTCCTGTGCTAATGAAGAACACAGTATAGTAATACTTTAATAGCTGTATTTTCTCAATAAAGATCAAAGGAGAACTAATTCTGTGCCTTATATGTAATATTAGTCTATCTTTTGTGTACTTTTACCTTAGTACTTGCAGCACATTACTACATCTGTTATATTTTATTCCCAGATTATATATTCCTTGAATACAAGATTTTTATTTCATTTTATTTTTTCATTTTTGGTATTTATTTATTTATTTATTTTTAAAATTTATTTTAAAATTGTGAAGATTTATTAATGTTAGTATTTCCAACAACTATGATAGTTCCAGGTACATTGTGGGAACTTGATAATTATTTTTGCTTGAAGTAATACCTTTATGTATGAAAGAATATTTGTTATTATGTATCTTTTTCTCCCAGAGTACAAATAGAAAGCAAAATATTTTGTAAACTATTTTGGTAATCTATCTATAAACAATAATCGTGGTAAGCATTATTGTCCCATGTATCTTTTTCCATTTCACCTAATTTTGAATATTTCAGATTGAACAGAAATTTCAGGGATCGGTATCGTTTAAAGATGTGACTGTGGGTTTCACTCAGGAGGAGTGGCAGCACCTGGACCCCAGTCAGAAGTCTCTGTATAGAGATGTGATGCTGGAGAACTATAGCAACCTTGTCGCAGTGGGTAAGCCCTGTTTACTGTGTAATTCTAAATAGCATGTGTTTATTGTTTTAATTATTAAGCATGTGGTCACTCTGTACCTTTCAGTGATGTTTAAGATTAGGCTTCAGGAGTCAGTATTGACAGATTACTTTTGAGTACTAGAAGATACTTGTGTTCACTTCTCCAGTGAAATGTTCCAGTAGCATCATGCAGTAGCCTGAGAAGTTTCCCTGTTCTTCAGAGGCCAGTAAGCCTAGGCTGCTTTGTCCAAGTCCTAAATTATTTCCCATTAACAGGATATTGTGCTACCAAACCAGAGGTGATCTTCAGGCTGGAGCAAGGAGAGGAACCATGGATATTGGAAGAATTCCCAACCCAGAGCTTTCTAGGTGAGTTAATGTGTACCTCATCGATTAACGTCAAGAGATTTATTTCTTCTCGGTGGTTAACTCAGGGTTGGCATCTTTGAAATGTTTTTCAAGAATATCTCTTTAGTCACTTGGAAGTGACTAAGAATATTGATTTCTAAATTAAACCTTCAGATACTACTCTCACCAAAAAAATTCTCCTTTTTTATTATTAAAAAAAAAAATTTACCATTGTTAAGCCTGCCAATAGCCCAGTCTTTGCCCATCTCAGCTTTACTATTGTTTGTCTTGTCAAAAAATCAGTTGGCCATAGATGGTGTATTTTTAGCCTCTCAGTATTCCATTTTTTGTACATATGCCATGACCACATTGTTTTGATGTATTTAACTCTCTCTGTTTTGCGATTCAAAATTGTGAGTCTTCTGACTTTGTTCTTCCTTTTAAAAATTGTTTTAGCTATTCAGTTCCCCTTATAATTTCATGTGACTTTGAGGATCAGCTTTTATTTCTGCAAAAATGATGATGGAATTTTTGATAGAGATTATGTTGAATCTGTAGATAATTTTGGATGGTAATGCCATTTAACTAAAATCTCCCAAACTATGAACATTAGATACTGTTTCATTTATTAATGCCTTAATATCTTTCAGCAGTATTTTGTAGTTTTTAGTGTACAAGGTTTGTACCTTCTTGGTTACTTTATTTTTATTTGTCTTATTGTTTTAGATGCTACTATAAATAGAATTGCTTTCTTCGTTTCCTCTTCAGATTGTTCTTTGCAGCTATGTAGAAACACACATGAATTTTGTGTGTTGATCTTATACCCTGCAACTTGGCAGAGTTTATTTCCTATTGGTTTTTTTTGTAGATTTTTTATGATGTTCTGTATTTAGGGTTATGTCATCGGTGTGGAGACATAGTTTTACTTCTTCTTTTGCAATGGATGCTTTTATTTGTTTTTCTTGTTTAATTGCTTGGCTATAACTTTTACTACAGTGCTGAATAGCATTGGGAAAACGGGTATTTTTGTCTTGTTCCTGATATTAGCTGGAAAGCTTTCTTTCTTTAACCAATGAATATGATGTAAGCTGTGGATTTTATGTAAATGCCCTTTATTATGTTGAAAAAGTTCTGTTGTATTCCTTGTTTTCTGAGTATGTTTATCATGAAAGGGGCTTGGATTTTGTCAGCTACCTTTTCTGCATCAATTGAGATGATCGTGTGGTTTTTGTCCTTTATTGATGTAGTATATTACATGAATTTTCTTGTTTTGAACCATCCTAGCATTTCCAGGATAAGTTCTACTTGCTCATGGTGTATAATTCTTGCAAGATACATTTGGTGTGTGTGTGTTTGTGTGTGTGTGTAGTTTTACATCTGTATTTCTAGGGGATGTCGGTCTGTAATTTTTTTTTCTTGTCTTTATGCGGCTATTCTATCAGTGTAATAATACTGGCTTTTTAGAATTCATTAGGAAATCTTCCCTCTCTTTTTTTTTTAAAGAATTTGTGAAGGATTAGTGTTAATTCTTTAAATGTTTGATAGAGTTCACCTATGAAGCTGTGTCTTCCTTGACTTTTTTTTGGCAGTTTTTGATGACTGATTCAATCTTGTTACAGGTTTTTTGAGATTTTCTTTTGCTTCCTAAGATAGTTTAGGTAAGTTTGGGGTTTCTGGAAATTTGTTCATTTCCTCTAACCTATCTAATTTGTTTGGTGTTCAGTTGATTTTTTGTAGTGAATCATTTTCATATCCTTCTCATTTTCTTTTGTGTACACCTTTTAAATATTGTTCTTTGTTGTTGCCATGAGGATTTGATTTAGCATACTAAATATATAACAATCTAGTTTAAATTGATTCCATCTTAAGTTCAATAGCATATTAAAGCTCTACTTCTGATAGTCTGAACCCAGAAAGTCGAGGCCACGCTGAGCTGTGAGCATGTTTCTGCACTCTAGCCTGGGCAATGGAGTGAGATCCCAACTCAAAAAATATATAAATACTTCTACACAGCACTTCCTTCATCCACTTTATGTTGTTGTTGTCACAAATTATATCTTTATACATTGTGTGCTCAGTAATGTAAGTTTATATCTAATTTCTAATTTTTATTCATTTGTTTTTCAAGTCCTGAAGAAACTAAAAAATGGAGATAAAGCAAGAGCACAATGACACTGGCTTTTATATTTGTCTATGTAGTTGACTTTATTGAAGATCTTTATTTCTTTATCCTGATTTGAGTCTAGTGTCTTTTCATTCTGAAGGCAGGTCTAGTAGTAACAAGGACAGTTTTGCCAGACAGAATTCTTGGATGACAGTGTTTTCTTTCAGCAATTTAAATATGCTATTTCACTATCCTTCTGGCCTTCATTTAATTTGTGACGAGAAATCAACTATTCTTATTGAGGATCCCCTGTACAAGTAAAAATGCCACAGAGCTTTCCTGCCACTTTAAAGTTGCTTTTTTCTTGATTCAGGATTCACTTGGTTATTATAAACTTTTGATTGTTTCCAGAGTTCTGACAACATTGGTCCTCCTCCTCCTCTTCCA
>NW_007200380.1:378859-383053 GCF_000164805.1 Carlito syrichta | reverse complement strand
CCCCTCCTCCCCCCTCCCGTCTCCCCCGTTTCTGGGGAGACGAGCTTGGAGCTGACCATTTCACCACTTGGTGATGGTACTCAACAATGTTAACTGAATGAATCCAACAGAGCCAGAATGGACCCATCCCAACCCCCAAATTTGGCTTAGATATCGAGACTGATAATGATACACTTGTGTCAAGAATGTAAAAAAGAGCTTATTACTCACAGAGAAAAGATTTCTGGGGAGGGCAGAGAAGGCTCCCAAGGAAGTCTAAAAACAGCTTGAGAAAGAAGGGAGAAGAGTGGCTTGCTTTTGTTATCATCAGGAGTTCAGGCTGGGGTGAGCATATATTGGCTTGCTCAAATGTGGGGTAGAGGGGAGACAGGGGCGGACCTTGAAGTCTGTCAGCAACCAAATATAAAGAATAGAGTTAGGCTATATATTGTATTACTTCATTATTTTATTTGTATAATATTCTTGAAAAGATAACATAGAGATGGATAACAGATTAGTAGTTTCCAGGTCTGAGAAGGCACAGAGGGTAGGAGATGACTGTAGTTTTTAAAGGGAAGTGCATGGTATCCTTGTGATGGGATTGTTGTGTACTTTTATTGTTGTAGTTTTCATGTAATCTATACATGTATAGTTTATAGAACTATGTACAACTAATGCGTATAAAGCCTGTGAAATCTGAATAAGGTTGATTGATTAAATCAGTGTCAGTTCTTAACTTATATTGAACTATAGTTATACAGGATGTTACCATTATTTCTTCCAGCTGCATGCCAGTCTAAGAATTATCTCCAAGTAAAAAGATTTGTAAATTGTTTATCAAACTACATAATTGTCATGGACAGCATCATGGTATTGTACAATATTTGTTGAAAAGTTAGAGTGCACCTTCCAAATGAGAGATGGTGGTTCTTCTGGATATCATAGAGAATTTTACTGGATATCATAGAGAATATACTGTCCATTGCAGAGATAAAAAGTAAACCACAAAAATTGGGAAGCCAAATTGTCATTTTGTGTGCAGATGATTTGATTATACAAACAAAAGTAAATAATCTACACAAAAGTGGCCTAATATTAGTTTAGCCAGGGGGTTGGCTGTAAGAACAATGTATAATATCAATTGTTATGTCATCTGTACACCATAAACGGGTATATAAGAAATGATTTTCTTAACAGTTTTATGGAGATCGAATTCACATACTGTACATGTCACCAATTTAGCATGTTTTATTTATTTATGTATTGTGATGGCATCTCACTACATACTGTACATATCACCAATTTAGCATGTTTGTTTGTTTATTTATTTATTGTGATAGCATCTCACTCTTTCTCCCAGGCTGGAGTACAGTGGCACAATCACAGCTCACTGCAGCCTCAAACTCCTGCACTCAAGTGTCAGGTGATCCTCCTGCCTCAGCCTCCTGAGTGGGTGGAACTACAGTCATGCATGACCACACCTAGAAAATTTTCCTGTTTTTTTGGTTAGGGAGTCTCACTATGTTACTCTGGCTGGTCTCAATCTCCTGGACTCAAGTGATTCTCCCAGCTTGGTCTCCCAAAGTGCTGTACATGTATAACGTGTATAACAATGATTACATTGTAAAGTATTAGAATTGTACAACCATCACTACAGTGTTTTTTGAAACTTTTCATTACTCTTAATGCAAACCCAATATCAATTAGCAGTTACTTTCCCTTTCTCCTTCCCCATAGCCCTTGGCAACCACTAATCAATTTTCCATTTGTGTGGATTTGCCTATCTGAATATTTCATATAAATGGAATCATATGTGGCCTTTTCTGCCTGGCTTCTTTCACTTAGCATAATCTTTTTAAGGTTCATCCATGTTGTATGTATCAGCATTTCACTTGTTTTTTCGTCCACTTAACATTATGTTGCATGGCTATACCACATATTATTTATCCATTTGTCATTTGATGGGCATTTGTTCTTTTCTCCACTTTTTGGTGGATTATGAATAATTCTGCTTTGATTGTGTAGGTACAAGTTTTCACATGGATGTGTATTTTCAGTTATTTTGGAAATATACTTCTGAGTTAGATAGTGTCTCTGTTTAACTTTCCAAGGAACTGCCTGATTCTTTTCCATATCAGCTGCAATACTTTACATTCCCACCAGCAATGCATGAGTTTTTTTTATTTCTCCAGGTCTTTGTCAATACTTTTTATTGTCTTTTTTTATTATATCCAGTAGTTGTAGTATCTCTTTATGGTTTCTATTTGCATTTTCCTAAGGGCTAATGATGTTAAACATCTTTTTATATACTCATTTATATATGTTTTTTTACCCTTTTAAAAAATTCACTTCATTTCATAACTTACGGAAAAATTGAGAAGATAATATAGATAATTACCATATACCTGGCACTGTTTCCCCTATAATTAGTATGGTATATTTTTAAGTTATTGAACCAGTATTTATGCATTATTATTGACTGAAGTCCATAGTTTTATTTAGATTTTATTAATTTTTACCTAATGCCCTTCTTTGTTCCAGGATTCCTTTCAGGGTACTAAATTACATTTAGTTGTTACATCTCTTAAGGCTCCTCTTGGTTCTGGTTTCACAGACTTTCCTTGTTCTGGATGATCTTGACAGTTTGGAGGAGTCCTGGTGAGGTATATATAAAATTCCATTTATTGGAATTTGTCTGATGTTTTTCTCAAGGTAAAATTGGGATTATGGGTTTTGAGGAGGAAGACCACAGTGGTAAAGTACAATTTTGTCACATTACATCAAGCATGCATTCTGTCACCATGTTTTATGACTTTTGATGACCTTAATGACTTGACTGACATGGTGTTTTTTAGATTTCGCTACTATAAAAGTTACACTTCCCCCCCATCTCTATGGTATATGCATTGGAACAATGTCGTTATACATGGCTCATACTAAGGAGCAGAGAGTTATGAATTTTGTTACTGTTGGTTTTGAGAGCATTTCTTTTTTTTTTCTGGTACTACAAGATACTCCAGCTTATCTTGTATATTTCCCTCCTCAGTTCTAAAATCAGCTATTTCTGTAAGGAACCCTATTTCTTTTTATTGAAGAATGATATTAGAAACCAAGATCTGGGCCATAGGTATGCTTGTTGCAGTAAGGTATCGGTCATCTCAGCTGACAGAGCAGGGAAATATGCATGCATATACTAATCCCTTGAATATATTTATCTATAAATATTTCTATCAGTAACCATTTGTGTCCGTATTAAGCTAAATATGCATTTATGGTTATTTTAACTTTCTTTCCTTGCTTATCTGAAAATTGCCACATCTAACAGTAAGAAATCTGACTCCAACCATCCACCAACCATTTACTTTATTTGTTCTTTTCCTGTATGCTTGTATAGCACTATTAGAATTGTTAATTATACTAATGTGTGAAATAATTTTATTTTATCAACTAATGTACAGTGCTTATATGTAGACTTGCCTTTAGTCTTATATATGTCCTGTGCTTATTGCGTATTTTTCTGTTTTTAAAATTTTAAACCTATTTGTATCTTTGGATCTAAGGTGTATCCAAAGATACATTATATATAACATGTATTGGATGTTCACATTTTGTGTAACCTGAGAATTGCTACCTTTTGATTGAATTTTTAAATATATTCTTATTTTTCTGTTATTATTGATATACAGGTGGTTCCTGACTTAACAATGGTTTGACTTAGGATTTTTGTTCTGACTTCACAATGGGTTTATTAGGATGTAACCCCATTGTAAGTGGAAAAGCGTCTGGACTTAACAGTGGTTTGACTTGTGGTTTTTCAAGTTTCCAATGTGTTTATTTGGATATCAACTGCGTTTTTCACATAATATTTTCTTTTTTTTAAATTTATTTTTTTTAATTTATTTTTAATTTTTATAATTATAAAGACGTGGGGTACAACTCAGAGTTAGATATACAAACATTGATTATGCAGGTACCTTTGTTGAGGTATGCCCCTCCCTCCCCTAGCAGTTTCCCTCAACTGCCAATCCCACACCCCTCCCCTAATAGTTTCCCACTACTGCCAATTGCTTTCTTATAGTATTATAATTGTTCAGTTTCTGCTTATGAGTGAGAATATATAGAACTCTGTTCTTTGCTTCTGTGATAGATCACTGAATATGATAGACTCTAAATCCATCCAAGTTGCTGCAAAGTCCATATGTTTGTCCTTCTTTA
>NW_007200380.1:377088-378839 GCF_000164805.1 Carlito syrichta | reverse complement strand
GTTGAGGTCTCACTGCCCAGGCGGGTCTCGAACCCGCGGGCTCAGGCAATTCACTCACCTCAGCCTCCCAAAGGCGCGGGATTATTTTGCCCACATTTTAATCAGGCTGTTTGTTTTTTTCCTTTTGGTGTGTTTGAGTTCCTTGTAGATCCTAGATGTTAGGCATTTATCAGATACACAGTTGGCAAATATTTTTTCCCATTCTGTGGGCTGTCTCCCTGCTCTCTTTTGCTTTGAAGAAGCTCATTAGTTTGATGAGGTCCCACTTGTCTATCTGATTTCTTAAGGCATGGGCATTTAGGGTTCTGAATAGGAATCGGTTGCCTGTTCCAATTTCCATAAGGGTGTCTCCTGTGTTTTCTAAGATTCTTATGTTTAGGTTTGAGGTTTTACGTTTAGGTCTTTGATCCGTTTAGAGTTAATATTTGTGTATGGTGATAGGTAGAGGTCCTGTTTCAGTCTTCTGCATGTGGTCAGCCAGTTTTCCTGGTACCACTTACTGAATAGGTTCTCCTTTCCCCATTGGTTGTTGTTGGAGGTTTTGTCAAAGATGAGTTGGTTGAGAAATTGAGGCTTTGCTTCCAGAATCTCTATCCTGTTCCATTGGTCTGTGTGCCTGTTCTTGTACCAGTACCAGGCTGTTTTGATTACTGTAGCCTTATAGTAAAGTTTGAAGTCTGGAAGTGATACCTCCTGCTTTCACATGATATTTTCGACTGTTTTGACTGTTATCAGGATATAACTCTAATGTGAGTTGGAGGGCATCTGTAGTTGGATTTACATCTGCCATTTTACTTTTTGTTTTCTAACTTATGCTTTTTTGATATTTTATTCCTTTTACTTACGCCTTCTTTCATATGAAAATAATATATTTTAGTATAACATTTAATTTCTGTAATGGTTCTTTCACTTTAAAAAGTTATTTACCTAGTAGTTTCTCTAGAGCTACTTTTTGTGAATTTATGTATGTTTTGTAGAGACAGGATATTGCTATGTTGCAGAGTCTGGTCTCTGTCTTTTTGTCCAGAAGACTTTTTATTCAGTTTTAAGTTGTAGTATTTTCATTAAAGTATGTCTTAGAGAGGACTGTTCTTGGCAAATTCTCTCAGGTTCATGATAGCTCCTTTGAATATGTGGGTTGGGTCTTATTTTATTTTTGGACATTTTCCTTATATTGTAGTTTTAATATTAGATTTATTCTGTTATTTTCTTTTTTTCTATTTAAAGACCACAATAATATATATATTACATGTGATAATTTTACTTATTTATTGCAGATTATCATCTTTAATCTAGAATTTTCTTTCTGATACAGTTATCTTTTTTCTTTTGTCCTTTATGTGTTTGCTACTGCTCTTTTTTCATGTCCCTCTTCAATGCTGTTTATTAAAATTTCAATCAAATCTAGTTTCCCCTTGGGCTCTGTATTAGTCTGCTTGGGCTGCATAGCAAAGTACCACACAAAGAGTGGCCTAAATAACAAATTCATTCTTTCATAATTCCAGAAGATGGAATTCCACAGTCAAGGTGCCAGTGGGGTTGGTTTCTGGTGAGGTACTTCTCTGTGTGTGCACTTGGTGGTCTGGGGGATGAGAGAGTGAGCACATGGGATCTCTTTTTCTTTTTCTTTTCTTTTTTTGAGTTGGCGTCTTACTCTGTTGCCCAGGCTAGAGTGCAGTGGCACACTCATGGCCACCCCAGTGTCGACCTGCTGGGCTCAGGTGATCCTCCCACCTCAGCCTTCCAAGTAG
>NW_007200380.1:369299-377068 GCF_000164805.1 Carlito syrichta | reverse complement strand
CTTCCAAGTAGCTGGAACTACAGGTGCACGCTACCACACCTGGCTAGTTTTTGATTTATTGTAGAGATGAGGTCTCATCAAGTTTCCCAGACTGGACTTGAACCCACAGCCTCAGGTAGTTTACTCACCTCAGCCTCCCAAAGTGTTGGGATTACAAGCTGAGCCATTGAGGCTGACCTCTTTTTTTTTCTTTTAAGAACAACAGTACTATCAGATTAAGGCCTGACCCTTGTGACCTCATTTAACTTTAATTACCCCCATAAAGACCCTATCTCAAATATAGTCACACTGGAGGTTAGAGCTTCAACATTTAAATTTGGGGGGTGGGGGAGAGCACAATTTAGTTCATAGATATTTCCATATAATTTAAATCCTATTTTGTGTGATCACTTTTTCTTTTTTTACAGCTTCATTCCTGTGTTTGATTAGCCTTTGCTTCTTTATTTCCCATACACTTCACATCTTGGATTTCCCAGTCACCTGAACTTTAATTCATCTTCTCAGTATTTTCCCATTCACAGTGGAACTTTCCCCTTACACAGGTAGTTTTGTGTTTCATCACCTCTAGGCTCTCTATCTCCTCCACTTCATGTGATCACCACAGACACCAGTGGGCTCTTTATAGATGTGAATTATCCGTTTTTTACTTATATTTGAATATTTCCTTACTTAGTGGAGATTTGAAGTTATGTATATATCTTCTAGCTGTGCTAAAGTCATGAGTTATTATAGATAATGTTCTTTGCTCCCTTTATGCTGACCCCTATAGTTTTTTGGGGTGATGCATGGGTAAATTCAGAGTTAAGCAGTTACTGTTATTCTTCATATGTTAGAAAGCAAGTGTATATTTTCAAATAGCTCAAAACTTCTCTACTTGGCCAGGCCTTTTGTTTATGTTGTTTGTTTGTTTTGGTTTTTTTTTTTCTACTTGAAATCCATGAAATAGAAAAAATACACACTTGCAATTAGTTTCATCTATGGAAGCTGGACCAAAAGAAAACCACTGTTTGTTATGACATAGGGCCTTTGTAGAGAAGTCTCATTCACTAAGAAATGTGTTAGTATTTATATGGTAAGATTAATTTTTCTTATTTCTAGAAATCTGGAAAACTGATCACCTGAAAGAGAAGAGCAAAGAAAACCAGCCTAAACATTTGTGGGAAGTTGTTTTCATCAATAACAAAATGCTGACTAAGGAACGAGGTAATGTAATAGGAAAACCATTTAACATGGACATACATTCTTTTCCTTCTGGAAAAATTTTCTGTCATTGTGACGCATGTGGAATGAATTTCAGCAATATTTCACAATTGGTTATCAGTAAGAAAAACTACTTAGGAAAAAAGCCCGATGAATTTAATGCCTGTGGAAAATTGTTACTCAATATTAAGTATGAGAAAACTCATACTAGAGAGAAAAGTGAATTATTTAAAAATAGAACACTCAGTCATTATGAGGACCCTCTGCAGCATGAGAAGAGTCAGTCTTTAGAGCAAAATTTTGAATATAACATTTGTCAAGAAACCTTACCTGAAAAGGCAATATTCAGTACACAAAAGAGAAAGAACAAAGAAGTAATTGACTGTGAATATAATGAATATGGGAGAACTTTCTATGAGAACTCATCCCTCTTGTTCCATCAGATACCTCCTTCAAAGGAAAATCACTATGAATTTAATGATTGTGAGAAATCCTTATGTGTAAATTCTACCTTTTTGAAACTTCCTGGGGTGCATATGAAACACTATGTATACAATGAAAGTGGGAATAATTTCAGGAGGAAATTATACCTCTCACAACTTCAGAAAGCTCATAAAGGAGAGAAACATTTTGAATGTAATGAGTGTGGGAAAACTTTCTGGGAGAAGTCACACCTCACTCGACATCAGAGGGTGCACACAGGAGAGAAACGCTTTCATTGTAATGAATGTGGAAAAACTTTTTGGGAGAAATCAAACCTCACTAAACATCAGCGGTCACACACAGGGGAGAAACCTTATGAATGTAATAAATGTGGGAAAGCCTTTAGCCACAAGTCAGCCCTCACATTACACCAGAGAACACATACAGGGGAGAAGCCCTATCAATGTAATGCATGTGGGAAAACATTTTACCAGAAGTCAGACCTCACTAAACATCAGAGAACACACACAGGGCTGAAACCCTATGAATGTTATGAATGTGGAAAATCTTTCTGTATGAATTCACACCTTACAGTACATCAGAGAACTCACACAGGTGAGAAACCATTCGAATGTCTTGAGTGTGGGAAATCCTTTTGTCAAAAGTCTCATCTTACACAGCATCAGAGAATTCACATAGGAGATAAACCTTATGAATGTAATGCATGTGGGAAAACTTTCTATCACAAGTCAGTACTCACCAGACATCAGATAATTCATACAGGTTTGAAACCTTATGAGTGTTATGAATGTGGGAAAACTTTCTGCTTGAAGTCAGACCTCACGGTACATCAGAGAACTCACACAGGGGAGAAACCCTTTGCATGTCCTGAATGTGGGAAATTCTTCAGCCATAAGTCAACCCTATCTCAACATTATAGAACACACACAGGGGAGAAGCCCTATGAATGCCATGAATGTGGAAAAATATTTTACAATAAGTCATATCTAACTAAACATAATAGAACACATACTGGGGAGAAACCCTATGAATGCAGTGAATGTGGGAAAACCTTCTGCCAGAAGTCACAACTCACTCAACATCAGAGAATTCACATAGGAGAGAAACCCTATGAATGTAACGAATGTGGAAAAGCCTTCTGCCATAAATCAGCTTTAATTGTACATCAGAGAACCCATACAGAAGAGAAGCCCTATAAATGTAATGAATGTAGAAAATCTTTCTGTGTGAAATCAGGACTTATTTTACATCAGAGAAAACACACAGGGGAGAAACCCTATGAATGTAATGAATGTGGGAAAACCTTCAGTCACAAATCATCCCTCACAGTACATCATAGGGCTCACACAGGAGAGAAATCTTGTCAATGTAATGAATGTGGAAAAATCTTTTACCGAAAATCAGACCTTGCTAAACATCAGAGATCACATACAGGAGAGAAACCCTATGAATGTAACACATGTGGAAAAACCTTCTCTCAAAAGTCAAACCTCATTGTTCATCAGAGAACACATACAGGAGAAAAACCTTTTGAATGAAATGAATGTTAGAACTGTTTAGTCAGAAGTCAGCCTCCACAGCACTTGAAAGTAGTCACACTGTGAAGAAAGCTCTGTTGACATCCTTAATGTTTTGTAACCTTTGTCACAACTGGCCTTATTTTATTCCAAAGTAAGAATGGGGGGTGGAGGATAGACCCATAGACTACAACAAATATAGGACAGCCTCTGTTAAAGAAGTGATATTTCACTGAATGTCAGGTGGTTAATATTAGTATAACATCTTGCAGGTTTTTTGAATTTGGAAATGCTTTTGACAAAAATACAAACAAGATTGTGTCAGAGTTTACATTGAGGGGAAATTTGTCAATTTAAGAAATTGAAATTGAAAATTTTGCTTAGAAATACTATAAAATTACAAGTTGTGTTTTGAGTTTGATGCAATAGTAGTCTTTAGGAAACAAAACCAATACTGTGATAATTTATAGATGTATATTGTGGAATGTAAAGTTTTAAAAACTTCTAAAAAGTAATCAATAGGAAAAACTTAAAAGAAGTTGTAATAATAGTACAGAGAATTTCCATATGCCCTTTACCAAGCTTCCTCTAATGAATAATATCTTATGTAATCTTATGCTCAAGTTTAAGAAATTGCTGGACCCATGCTACTAAGATACAGACCTTATTCAGATTTTACAAGGTTTTACATGTACTGTTGTGTGTATGTGTATGTATGTACTTATATCAAATTTTACTATTAGATTTGAATTTACCATGAGCACAATTAGGTTACAAAACCAAAAGAAACTTGGGATCTGTATTCCATTAGGATTACAAAGGAATTGGTATTTAAACTCAGGAAATTCCTTTATATTAATGATTACACCCTTTTTACAGCTCTAGTCCTCTCTACTTGAATATGAAGCTTTGTAAAGCATAGATGAATTGAATGCAGCAGTTAAACACATATGTGAATTATCCCTGCAGTGCATATGACTTATTTACAAATGGTACATTATATAAACTGTGTATGTGTTTCATAGGCATAATGGAACTTGATGTAATTTTGAGTAGGAAGTAGGTATCTCTAGTTTAGTAGTTGGTACAGCATCAGACCTGTCCCCAATGTTTGTATGGCCCTGGGGCAACATTTTAGAAGGTGAACCACAGAGCTTATATCTAACCATTGAAAAGTTATAAATCAAAATAATAAAATGTTTTTTAAAAATGTGCTCTGTGCATGTGAAGCTCTAGGCCCTACCCCATATGACCCCCTTTCTCTTCTCACCTGTGGTTTATCTCATGCCATAAAGTACCTCGGGTATATGTGAGCACTCCAGCCTTCAGCCTAAATTATTATTCAAACCTTCTATAAATGGCAGCCCTCCATGACATGACCCAGGAAATAGGCCCATACATAAAAAGTGCTGCTCAGAGCTGTGGATTGTCAATTCGGGGGTCCAGTATTTCCAAACTCTGGGCCCTCACAGACTTTTTAAGAATATGAGGAAGCATGTTGAGGCTGGGGTAGGGCCAGAATCAAGCTGGAATGGGGCTTTTATTTACAGGGTAAAGACTGCATACTGTTATCACAGGATCAGGTTATACAAGTAGTCTAAGGTTATACAAATAATCTAAGCTGCCACCTGAGGAAACTAGAAAAAGAGAAGCAAATTAAATCCAAATTAAACTGGAAACAAATTGGAGTAAAAGTCAGTGAAATTGAAGAGAAAAAAAATCGATAAAACCAAAACTTGTTTTTTTGGAAAAAGTCAATAAAATTGATAACCTCTGGCCAGGTTGACTAAGAAAAATGGGAAGACACAAATTGCTAATTAAAAAAAAAAAATGAAAGAGAGGCCATTACTAGTAATCCCATGGATATTAGAAAAAAATATTGTTAGCAACTCTGCCCATAAATGTGATCTAGCTGAAATTGACCAATTCCTTACAAGATTTGTTCAATCAAAACTCAGACAAGATAAACCTGAATAGACTTATATCTGTTTAAGAAATTGAATCAATAATTAACAACTTTCCAAAACAAAGTCCCAGGGGCAGATGGGTTCACTGATATGGATTCTATCAAACATTTAAGGTAGAAATGATACCAGTGTTCCACAATCTCTTTTAGAAAGTAACAGCAGAGGCTGGGCATGGTGGCTCAAGCCTGTAATCCCAGCACTTTGGGAGGCCGACGTGAGGGGACTGCCTTGAGCCCATGGGTTCCAGAACAGTCTGGGCAACTTGGCGAGATCTCATCTTTACAATAAATCAAAAATTTAGCTGAGCATGGTAGCATGCACCTGTAGTTTAGGCTACTTGGAAGGCTGAAGCGGAAGGATGCCTGAGCCCAGCAGGTTGACGATGGGGTGGCTGTGAGCGTGTCACTGCACTTCAGCCTGGGAAACAGAATGAGACTCCAACTCAAAAAAAAATAAAAAGAGTAACAGCAGAATCGACAATTCCTAACTCATTCCATGAGACAGCATTACCCTAATACCAAAACCAAACAAAGATATTACAAGAAAGAAAAACTGCAGACCAGTATTCTACAAACACAGATACAGAAATCCTCAACAAAACATTAGCACATTAAATCCACTATATAAAAATAATTGTATACCATAACCGATGGGATTTATTGCAGGTATGCAAGGCTGCTTCAACATTTGATAATCCTTGTAACCCATTGCATGCATTAGCAGACCAGAGATGAAACATGATAATATCAGTAGATGCAGAAAAAGCATTTGACAAAGTCCTATACTCAGTCATAATAAAATCTCTCAACAAAGTAGGAATCCAGGGAAGCATAATCAACTTGGTAAAGAAGTCTGCAAAAAACCCTACAGCTAACATAGTTAGCACTCAAAACAAGACATGTTCTTGCTAAGATCAGGAATAAGGCAAAAATGTCCCTTCTCATTACTGCTTTTCAACAAGAAAAAATATACAGATTTGGAAGGAAGAGATAAAACTGTTTTTGTTCACAGATAACATGATTGTCTTTGTAGAAAATTCCAAAGAAACAACATCAAACACCTCCTGACACCTGTAAGCAATTAGATAGCAAAGTTTCAGGGTACAGGACTCAGGTAAGCAATTAAAGAAATTAGACATCAAGGCTGAAAAAAGACATGGAGGAACCCTAAGTGTGCATTGTTAAGTGAAAGAAAGCCAATTGGAAAAGTTTTATACTGTATGATTGCAAGTAAATGACATTCTGGAAAAGGCAAAACTATGGAGACATTAAAAGGATCAGTGACTGCAAGAGTTCAGGGGGAGGGAAGGATGAATAGGTGGAGAGATGATTTTTAGGATAGTGAAAATATTCTATATGATACTGTAATAGTACATACATGTATTGTACATATGTTAAACCCAGAATGAGTGAACTCTAATGTAAAATGTGGACTTCAGTTAATAGTAATGTTTGAATATTGGCTCATCAATTGCAACAAACATCCCATAATAATGTAAGATGTTAATAATTGGGGAAACTGGAAGGGGGAGGGTTATATGGAAATTCTCTGTACTTTTTGCTCAATTGTTCTGTAACCCTAAAACTACCTTTAAAATGATGTGTATTAAGAAAATAAATAAATAACTGACTAACCCTGTCTACATATAGCAATATTGATGAGTCTGTGAAAATGCTTTCTTACATGTTTTATGAAACAGTATCATGCAGTACCAGTTTTTGCATTCCAGCACTTTGAGGGTGCTGGAGGGAATAGGAGGCGGTGCAGTCTCAGAATTTTTATGTTGATACCTACGAAGTATATTTGCAATTATAGTGTTTTGCTTTTCTGAGCATAATTTTTTTTTTTGAGTTGGAGTCTCACTCCATTGCCCAGGCTAGAGTGCAGTGGCAACGCTCACAACCACCCCAGCACCGACCTACTGGACTCCGGCGATCCTTCCGCCTCAGCCTTCCAAGTAGCTGGAACTACAGGCGTGTGCTACCGCACCCAGCTATTTTTAAATTTATTTATTGTAGAGATGAGGTCTGGCCAAGTTGCCCGGGCTGATCTCAAACCCACAGGTTCAGGCAATCTACTTGCCTTGGCCTCCCAAAGTGCTGGGATTACAGGCTGAGCCACCGAGCCCAACTCTGAGCATAATTTTAAAATAATTATCCAAAGTTCTGTTACAAAACCAAGAGGTTAATATGCCTACTGCACAGTAACAGTCGACTTCACTGAGACAGCAGAGAAAGAATTTAATGACTACAGGGCAGCTGAGCAGGGAGATGGGAGGAGACCCTAAAATTCATCTCTGTGAGGAGATGGGGCTTATAAGGGGGATTATGGAGGGTGAGGGGCTGGGAAACTGGGGTTGCTGATAGATTGGGGTAAGGGAGATGAAATCATCAGGATGTGAAAACTACATTTTTAGATGAGATAGCTGCTTCAAATAACTAGCATCAGTGGTTTCGCCTGTATTCAGGACCTGAAAGAATCTCAAATGCAAAACTTAATATTTCACAATGTTTAAGCTGTTATATATAGAGAGCTATTATCTTTTTTGTTTCCTTTTTTTATTAAACTTTTTTTATTTTAAAATTGTGGGGTACAGTTAAGGGTTAGGTATACAAATATGCATCGTTCAGGCACCCTTGTT